>NC_041405.2:161517837-161757820 GCF_900747795.2 Erpetoichthys calabaricus
AACGAGCTGAATGCCCGAGGGGGGCAGTGTGACCCGCCTTGCCCAGACTCCCCCAGGCACCTGTCATTGTTCCCTTGCTGTTGAACACAATGGCCTCCTTCCCCGTGGCAAACTTTTTTTAGCCTGCACACTTCCTGCGGCCGCAGCTGCTTTTCCCATTTTCTCCGAGTCCACCCGTCTCTGTAAACAGGATACGAGACCCCCACAGGCCTGGCCGGAGCCGAGACCTTCATGGGACCCTGTGGTGGATGCTTTTGTACTGCTGATGGCCGACCCTGAGTCAAACTCCTGGTCCATATAGTGCCTTTCAGGCACAGCAGTCAGTGAGAGCAGGTGCATAACAGCTGGCAAAGTGACTGGACCTCAAGAAGTCAAGTGACGCGGCAAGACATTCGTCCAGTCACAGACCCCCACAGACTGACCATGACTGCCATGGCACCTGATGGTCTCCAGCCAATTTGCTCCAGCTTAGTAAGAGTGGGTCTATTGGTTAGGGCATTGGACTGTGAACCAGAGAGATGCCAGTTCAATCCACAAGTCCATCTTTGACTGCAACCAAGTTAGCCGCAGTCTTCTCGTCCACCCCTTGCTGAAGAAATGGAATTCATAGCGCCCTGCAAAGACATGAATTATTGTGAAGTGCTGTGCTAGTTTTGTTAGCCATCTTTTTAGGGCCTCCTAACAACTCAGGCTCATAGATCTTCTTACAGAACTGAACCTGCTGTCGGTGGGCATCTCCTAGATGACCTGGCAACATGTGATTTGTCAAAGTGGGCACCCATCTTCGATCCCTCAAGGTGCCCTGGTCATCGCACAAGGGGGCCAATTGGATGCATGTCTGCTAGAAAAGTTCATCATATGCACTGATGGTCTGTGGCAGTGGTTCTCAAACTGTGGGGCACACCCCCCCTAGGTAACAAAAAGGGGGCGCGAATGCTGCCATATGTGGCGAAATTTCGCTATTCGTAGGGAAATTTTAAACTTGTAGCGGTGTATCGGCAGCAAAAAATATAGGAATCAATTTTATTAGGGTTTCAAAAATCTGTTAGGGGGGTGCGATTAAAACTGTTATGAAAAGTCGGGTCACAAATACTTAAAGGTTAAGAAACGCTGGTCTATGGGGTCCGGTGTTGGCGCTGCCATCCAAAGTGTCTCTGGCGTGGTATTGACCACTTAACATTTCAATGGTCAGATGGGCCTGCCTTGTCAACAGATTGTTCTAGAATACTCGAGGTGAGAAGGACGAAGGCTACACCTGTGAGCTTGTCACTTACATGATAAAGTGGGATGCTGCTGGGCACACCTGAATGTCACTGAGTTTATATTCAAATCACACCAGAAATCGGGTAATGAATTTAAATCAAGTGAGAGCAGCTAAATCGTTCATCAAAGGTGTCAATGGTGATGACTCATCCGCAGGCCGCCTCCTGAGGCCTCGCTAACTTCAACGGTGTCAAAGTTTGGAGGTTAGATGTCTCCGAGCTCAGGCCTAAGTGAAAGGCAGTCCTCTCACAAAGAGATCTCCTTGATGTTTTAGGTCAGATCCTGCCGACTACGCCATTTCTCAGTATCTGCCTTATCTTGACACCATCTTTAACTGAGGCCTAAGCTGCCATGACAGTTTGTCTGCAGGAGTGACAACTTAGGGGTGGGTTATGCCCTCAGCCCTCTTTTCTCTTATGGCGATAATTTTAACAGGCTGCTTCAACCTTCTGTGACCAAGAAGCTGACACATCCAGAACAGCTTGAACCACTGCCTCGGTGTCCTCCTCCTGGTCATTTACTGTCCTTTCTGAATTTTCAACATCCAGAGTACCTCAGTGTCCTTCTCTTTCATAGATATGTCAAAGCCGGCAGGGCTGTCACCCATTGCATGGCTGCACTCGGGTCCCAATCAGGGTGGTTTGTCATGCGGTGGGTGTGCTAAAATCAGCGCCTGCTCCCAACCTACCATGAGATCTTCTGAGAAATGGCATGTGCAGTTCACAGCAGTCCTTTCACAACGAGGCCTCTTTGAATTTGTAGATCCTGCCGACTACGCCGTTTCTCAGTATCTGCCTTCTCTTGATACCATCCTTAACTGAGGTCTAAGCTGTGATGACAGTTTGTCTGCAGGGGTGCCAACTTAGGGATGGGTTATGCCCTCAGCCTTCTTTTCTCTTATGGCAGCTTCCCCCTGGTGATAATTTTAACTGGCTGCTTCAACCTTCTGTGACCAAGAAGCTGACACATCCAGAACAGCTTGAACCACTGCCTCGGTGTCCTCCTCCTGGACATTTACTGTCCTTTCTGAATTCTGAAACATCTGGAGTACTTTGGTGTCCTTCTCTTTCATAAATAAGTCAAAGCTGGCAGAGGTGTCACCCATTGTATGGTTACACTTGGGTCCCAATCTGGGTCGGTGTGCTAAAATCAGCGCCTGCTCCCAACCTACCATGAGATCTTCTGAGAAATGGCATGTGCAGTTCACAGCAGTCCTTTCACAACGAGGCCTCTTTGAATTTTTAGATCCTGCCGACTACGCTATTTCCCAGTATCTTGTCCTTAACTGGGGCCTGAGCTATGGCAACGTCCTCCTGAGTGGTCCTCCTTGCCATATTGTTTACTGAGTGTGTGAAAATGTCAGGATTAGCAAGTTGACACATGCGAAACATCTTGGAGCAGCACCACTACCTTGGGGTCTTCCTCAAGCTCATCTACCATCCCTCTTGAATTCTGAATGTCCAGAGTTCCATTCTGTCGTTCTCCTTCACAAATCAACCAACGTCTGAAATTTCAGAACCATTGTTGCTGCTGCGCCAACTTCCTATCTGAAATTCTCTCTCTCTCTCCTGCCAGGTTTACTTTTAACATACCAACATTAGCGTCCACCCTTTTGTCCAATCGCATCCCAATGGGCACACCCTGAGCTTTGCCCATTTTAGCCAGTCCACTCCTGCTGTGTCTTTTTGGCCCACCGTGACAGGAGTCTCACAACTGCTGAGCAATCAGATGCCAGTGTTGATCAGGGGGCTAGGCAGGTGGTCATCTAGTTTTTATTTCCTGACGATGTCCAAACGCTGACACGTTGGCAGGTCAAATGTTCTGCTGCCCTTCTGCACACATAATTATAGCGTCCAGCAGTCATTGTAGAGACACCCTGGGCAGATTGGCTCATGTGGTGTCTGAGTCTGTCAGCTGCATACACACATTAAAGAAAGAAAGAAACAGAAAGATAACGTGTGACACGTAGAGGACATCCAGGAGATGGACAGGTAAGCCCATGGCCATGAAATAAAAAGATAATAATGCCTTCCAGGGGAATAAAGCAAAGATGTGGACACCAGAAGACATAAAAGTAGAAAACGAGGAGGTATGGAAAGGTTAACATCATGGCACAAAACAACCTCTTGGAGGTTTTAGGTCAGATCCTGCCGACTACACCTTGTCACACACTTGTGCTTTGCTTTGACATCGTCCTTCACTCAGGTCTGAGTTTTGATGGGGGCTTGTTGACCGGAGTGCCAGTTTAGGGGTCTGCTATGTCCTCAGCCCCTTTTCCAATATGGCAGCTTCCATAGCTAAGCTCGACTAATGGCTAAAGAGATCTTCTGGATAGCACAGGTCCAGCAATAGGCTGAAGGGATCAAAGAATCAAGTCAAGCCGCTGTAATTGTCATTTCATCCCGATACAGTTAGCACAGTACACTGTAAAACGAAACACAGAGGTGCACAGGACTACAGAAAACGGGACGCATTACAACATGACGAGCCTGTGTGCACACATCACAAAGACAGACAGAGGTACAAACGAGGACAGCGCACATCTATGACATCTAGAGGTACAAAACGAGACACCACAGTGCCACCTAGTGACTAAAGAGAAGGTCTGGGAACCAGAAGGCCACCTTGTCTCTAAGAGAATAAATGGGCACCATAATGCCACCTAGTGGCTAACCAGGCAACTTGTACAATGCAATCGATGAACTGGATGCCACCATTTCATGTCCAGAATGGCACCATGTAAGTCCAGTGATGAACTGGGCACCATAATACTGCCTGGTGGGTCAAGAGGAGATTTGAAAATAATAAAAAAAAATAATAATAATAATAATAATAATAATGGTCACCATAATGCCACTTAGTGGTTAAGTACGCAAATTGAACATCGTAAGTGTACTTAGGAAGTAAAGTGATAAAGTGGGCGCCACAAGGCCAGCCACTTATTGGCCACTTAGTGCCTAAAGAGACATGTTTGACAACAAAATGGCAATTTCTAAGTAAATGAATGAATCAAACATCCTAATGCAGCCTGTGGAGTGAAGACAGCAAACTGTCAGCTAGAGCCAAGAAAGGAGAGCTGGAAACCAGAGGCCATAAATGGACACTGTAATGCCACCTAGTAGATAACAAGGCAAACTGGACGATTAGATCAAGTGATGAAGTGGACGCTACAATGCCAGCTAGTGGCTCCAGAGAAGAACTGGACAACATCACGTCATCCAGTGACTGAAGAGCTGACCTGACAATCAGAAAGTCACCTTGTGCTTAATGGATACCATAATGCCACCTAGTGGCCAATGATGCAAATTGGATACCACAATGGTACCCAGTCATTTGATGAACTGAACACCACCAGAGAGGCATAATGATAGCAGTGTGGCACCTCGTAAGTATAAATGATCAGTTAGACACCATGATGCCAACCAGTGGCAAGGCAGTAGACCCGCTTAAGGAAATAAATGGATGTCACCTACAGGCTAATGAGCCACATTGAACAATGTGATTGTCCCTACTAGATAAAATGATGAACTGGATGCCATCATTTCATGTACAGAATGGCACCATGTAAGTCCAGTGATGAACTGGGCACCATAATACTGCTTTTTATGGAGAAAAAGTGATGACCTGGATGCCACCATTTCAAGTCCAGAGACAGTAAATTTGTCCCCAGAATGGCACCATGTAAGTAAATGATGACTTGGACACCAAAATGCCAGCTAGTGGCTACAGAGAAGAACTTGAGAGCCCCCTCCTATAGAGGAGACCTGGAAATCAGGAAGCTTTGTGCTTTAAAGATTAGATACCATACCATACCATATTGTCACTTGGGGGGCTAAAGGAGGTAAATTGGACACCATAATTGTACCCAGTTAACTGATGAACTGAAATCCACCTTTGACACCATAAAATGATCAATTAGACACCGTGATGCCAGCTACTGGGTGTTTATGGGAATAAGTGGATGTCACCTACTGGCAAACAAGCCAAATCTTACTTAGTATGCATATTGATAAAAATGGGCACCACAAGGCCACCTAATTGGTGGCCACTTAGTATCTAAGGAGACAAATTTGGCAATGAAATGTCACTTTCCAGGTTCATTGATGAACTGAACATCATAATGCCATCTACTGACTGGAGAGAAAACCAAACCTGGGCATCAAAATGTCAGCTATTATTTATTATTAATTATTATTTATTATTGGCTAGAGGTGAAAAAAGAGAGGGGAGAAGCAGAGAAGAGTAAATGGATAATCAGTGCCACCTAGTGGCCAAGTAGAGGATCTACGTTATAGTGGAAAAAAGACACAATGTCACCCAGAGACGAGCGCAATGAACAGGACACTGGAATGACACCTAATTGATAAGGAGACCAGATGGCCAATTTCTCAAGAGATAAGTGGGGCACTGAAATGGCACCTTGCAGGTAAAGAGACCAACTGGACCTCAAAGTGGCATCTAGTGGCTAAGGGGTTGAGAAGAAAACCAGAAGGCTGCTTTTTTCCTAAAGAGAAAAAATGGCCACCAAATTACCACAAAGTGACTAAGAAGGCAAACTGAAGACCACAAAGATAAATAGTTGGCAAGACGATGAGACGGGCACCTTAACGTTACTTAGCATGCATGTCTAAAAGAGAAAGCAAACACTAAATTGGGCACTATAATGCCACCAAGTAGCTAAGGAGAAGACCTGGAAACCAGATGGTCACCTTGTGCTTAAGAATATAACTGGACGCCAGAATGCCACCTAGTGGTTCAAACAAATAATTCAAACTGCAGAAACCACATAAAGGGAAGAAGAGACAATCTGGGCACCATAATGCCATCTAAGGACTAAAACAATGAACTGGTCATTAGAATGACCCCCTAATCGGTAATGAGAGCAACTAAACACAAGAAGACCACTTTGTGACTGAAGAGATGAATGGGACATTGAAATGGCAGCTCTTAGGTAAGGAGACCTCAAAATGTCATCCAGTGACTGAACCGAAAACCAGAAGACCACCTTTTATCTGAAGAAAATAAAGGGCGCTACAATGCCACCTAGTGGTTAATGATGCAAACTGGACAGCACAAGCGTACCTAGCAGGTAGCATTATGAAAAACTGGCCAAGAAGATGTCACTTAGTGACTGGAGAGAGGAACTGGACACCTCAATGGCTTCTAGTAGGCAAAGGGGTGAATGGGACCCCAAAATGTCATTTACTGAAGGCGCTATATAAATAACGTGTTATGATGATGACGATGATGATGATGATTAAAGAGGTCACCTGGAATTCAAGAGGCCACTTTGTGTTCTAAAGTGAAACACTGGACACCATTACAGCCACTACAGCACCACCTGCTGGATAAGGAAAAGCACCACAACACCAGCAGGATAAAGCACCAGGATCCTGCAGGATGTGCACACGTCTTCATTAAGGTGGGCCCAAAGTTCCTAACTGCTTCTCTCTTTTTGGAGTTCCCAGAAGATGGTGGCCAGATCCCTTTGGTGGGTATCTAGTGGGCTCCCCTGTGCCCACTCTGCCTGGCACATTTCAGTAGCAGTCTTACAAATGCCAGTTTGCCACCTTTTGGCCGATCTGTCAGTCCCTCAGCCTGTTGGCTTCTGCCCTGGTGGTGTGCCAGTCTCTGTTTGCTGTGTGTCATATGGAGAGGAGTGCTCTTGCACTGTGAGGCCACTCTCCTTCATAAAGCGCCTTTCAAGGGTGTCGCTTCACAAAACATCCATCAGTGAGTCAAGATGAAGAAGAAGCGCCAGTGTGCCCGCCAGAGACAAGAAGCCGCAGCTAACAATTTGTTTCCTGCAGCCTGTTGGTGGAAGGCGGACCCCACGTCAGCCTGGAGACGACTTGTTTATTCATGGGGGGATGGGGGTCCCGTTCCTAGAAGAGGAGTAATGATATTGTGTTGTGAGAGCCTGAGAAGCAGGTGCCATCTGGAACAGCCATGCTGCCCACCACATACTCATGCCATCTCATGTGAATCATGACATGTGTGCATACACACACACAAATAGAGTGAATTTCCCATTGGGATTAATAAAGTATCTATCTATCTATCTATCTATCTATCTATCTATCTATCTATCTATCTATCTATCTATCTATCTATCTATCTATCTATCTATCTATATATCATATAGTGCCTTTCATCTATCTATCTATCTATCTATCTATCTATCTATCTATCTATCTATCTATCTATCTATCTATCTATCTATCTATCTATCTATCTATCTAGAGTGATGCATGCTTACACACACACACTCACACATTAACACAGGCATTGCCACATACTGACACACAGAGGTGCTCTCAGGCACCCACAGTGATATGCTCTCATGAACACAACACACACTTCTGCTTTACCACACACAAGGTGCTGTCTCACATACACACGCATGTCACCTTGCACAAACAGTGTTGTCCTACACATCTAGTTCTTTATGCCCCATGTCACACACGTATCACACACACGGACCTGGTCACACACACACAGACAAGTGCAAAGAAATGCACACACACACACACACACACACACACACACACACACACACACACACACACACTCACACTTCATTACATGCATGCAGTGTGTTACACGAACCAAATAAGGCTCACAGATGGTGTCCCACACAGTGCCCATTTGGTGTCCTAGGTGGACTTGATGGATGTCACCCTTCGTTGTCCTTAGCAGGTAGTCAATATTATTAGACTTTCGGTGTCTGGAGTGCGCACCCCTTCAGTAGTATGAACGGTGCCCATTTGTGCCCATATACCTTGGGCTTTAAGGAGTGTGTACCCCTTGGTTTACAGAGTGTGTGTGCTTTTACCTTGATAAAGGGCACTCAGCGGGTAAGGGTGCCCACTCAGTATCACCAGAGTTCGACGACTCGTTTGTCCCTCTTACGTGCCCCTTAACTTACATAGATGGCGCCCCTTAGATGAAGGCCTAATGGATTGACAAGCTCTGATCCCAAACACACACACACACACACACATTTACCAACACAGTCAATCCTGACAGGTCATCTGCAGTTTGTCACGCACTTGTACTTTATTACACACCCATTTACATGTGCAAATGTCACACACACGCACACACATGAGTTGTACGCAGTGACATACAGAAGCTGTCATGCACACACAGTGACATTGTCATATCAGTGCACACACATACACACTTTTACTTTCTTACACTCTCATTAACATGCTTGGTCAAAGTAGTGTGACACTCCCATGCACACACACACATACACACACACACACGCACATACACATACACACCAGATGCTATATTATCACTTAATTATTATTCATTATATTATTTGACTTGGGGTTGACTCCACTGGGTGGTCCAAGTAGGCGGAATTGACTTTAATGGTAGTTTTTAAGAAGGTGGAGTTGACTCCAATGGGTACCAATAGGGTCTATCTGCAGACCACCAGGGCTCCGCCCAGTTACACTGTGGTTAAGATTAGGGTGGTGGGAGACTCAAATAATGCCAAGTACTGCTAAGTAGGTTAACTCCGCCTACTGGGAGCTCCAGGGTGGAGGCTCCAGGCTGCAGAGATTCTTGACTCATTCAATCTGACAGCAGAATCTTTGCATCCAGTATCTCAGATGATATCTTCATCATCATCTTCTTCATCATCATCATCATCATCGTTCCTTCTTGTTGTCTGGCCTTAGTGAGTTATCAAAGGTGATGGCCTCCTTTACTTGTCTGCTGAGTTTCCTGTTGTGGTTTCGCTGCAGACCTTTGATTGGCAAGCAGCGGTGCAGTCGTTACGTTAAAAAATGTGAAATCAGGTGGCCGCAAGTCGTTAACAGAAGTGTACACGGCGGAAAACGTTTGCCTCCCGGACTGTAATTGTGACATTTGACTAAGATCGAGATTTTCAGCCTGCTGCCTTGAACATGTGGCCCACATGAACTCCAGGAGGTTACTGACATGCACCCAAAAACCATTTGCCTCGCTCACCGCTGCTCACGTTTCAGTTCAGCAGACTTTTACGACTTTACATTACGTGTAAACGCTCACAACTGCCTCGTAATCGGGGTGTCTGTGAATTCAATTTATTAGAACATTTAACAGCCTTTCATGAGTGCTTCCGGTTGAGTGTTTTATGTACTGCACGCCATGACTAGGAAATGGTAATGGAAATTAAGGGGCGGGGCATGCAGGGAAATTGTAATGGAAATTAAGGGGCGGGGCATGCAGGGAAATTGTAATGGAAATTAAGGGGCGGGGCATGCAGGGAAATTGTAATGGAAATTAAGGGGAGGGGCATGCAGGGAAATAGTAATGGAAAGTAAGGGGAGGGGCATGCAGGGAAATGGTAATGGAAATTAAGGGGTGTGGCATGCAGGGAAATGGTAATGGAAATTAAGGGGAGGGGCATGCAGGGAAATTGTAATGGAAATTAAGGGGCGGGGCATGCAGGGAAATTGTAATGGAAATTAAGGGGTGTGGCATGCAGGGAAATGGTAATGGAAATTAAGGGGAGGGGCATGCAGGGAAATTGTAATGGAAATTAAGGGGCGGGGCATGCAGGGAAATTGTAATGGAAATTAAGGGGTGTGGCATGCAGGGAAATGGTAATGGATATTAAGGGGAGGGGCATGCAGGGAAATTGTAATGGAAATTAAGGGGTGGGGCATGCAGGGAAATAGTAATGGAAATTAAGAGGAGGGGCATGCAGGGATATAGTAATGGAAATTAAGGGCTGGAGTATGCAGGGAAGTTGTAATGGATATTATGAGGTGTGGCATGCAGGGAAATAGTAATGGAAATTATGGGGTGTGGCATGCAGGGAAATGGTAATGGAAATTAAGGGGAGGGGTATGCAGGGAAATTGTAATAGATATTATGGGGTGTGGCATGCAGGGAAATAGTAATGGAAATTATGGGGTGTGGCATGCAGGGAAATGGTAATGGAAATTAAGGGGAGGGGCATGCAGGGAAATTGTAATGGAAATTAAGGGGCGGGGCATGCAGGGATATAGTAATGGAAATTAAGGGCTGGAGTATGCAGGGAAGTTGTAATGGATATTATGAGGTGTGGCATGCAGGGAAATGGTAATGGAAATTAAGGGGAGGGGTATGCAGGGAAATTGTAATGGATATTATGGGGTGTGGCATGCAGGGAAATAGTAATGGAAATTATGGGGTGTGGCATGCAGGGAAATGGTAATGGAAATTAAGGGGAGGGGCATGCAGGGAAATTGTAATGGAAATTAAGGGGCGGGGCATGCAGGGAAATGGTAATGGAAATTAAGGGGTGTGGCATGCAGGGAAATGGTAATGGAAATTATGGGGTGTGGCATGCAGGAAATAGTAATGGAAATTATGGGGTGTGGCATGCAGGGAAATAGCAATGGAAATTAAGGGGAGGGGCATGCAGGGAAATAGTAATAGCAATTAAGGGGCAGCGTATACAGAGGAGGCGGGACGATGACAGGCAAGAGGTTGGGCATTCTAAATCTAAGAGTCAGAAAATTAAAATGGGAAAGTGAGAGATGTGCAAAGCAAGTCAGGTGTATGAAGATGGCATGATGCATCCGCTCCTCCCGTTTGGTGTCCCTTGTCACATGTGAGTTCGTCTTCTCGGCGGGCCTGTCTCATGAAGTCCCACTTCTGGGCACATCTCAGGAGGAGTAACCTGCAGACCCCTCCGTACTGCACCAGATAGCTCACTAGTATGAGCACCGACTCTTTAGCAGAAGTTGCCCATTTTATTTATCAAGGCAGTCCAGGGTTGTGTTTTTAACTAATTAAACAATTAAAGAACTGAAAGATGAGTGCCAGCATCTCTCTGTTCAGTGCTCTCCATCATTTCTCTCATTACAAAGATTTGATAAAAAGGTCGGCACCAGGTAAACATGAACACTCTGTGTTATCGTACAGCCCACTTAACTTGTTGACAACTAGAGATGCGGCCCCCCCAGTAAAAAAAAAGGAAAGGTTGAGAAGCCCCTGGGCTACGCTTAACCATGTCTCCTAAACTGGTAGCTGACAACAAGGTGACATCGTCACACCAAGACACAAGTGAACAGGGGATCAAATGATAAAGAAAAGGGACATCTCGAAAGATGAGAAGAATCCGCCTGAAGACTGAGCTCTGAGGAACGTGTGAAGAGGACTTCATCATCTGTTATATGTGACTGTGAGCAAAAATAAGACAAGGGTTCAAACAGCCCAAAGAATTGGGGAGGCAGCTGACACCCTGTTTAATGAGTTAGGCAAATTAAGGTAAATTACAAGGCACCCGAGGGTGCACAGTTACTGGCAGAGCCGCCACAAGCAAAGAAGAGCAGTCCTAGTGGTCAGGAGGTCTCTGAGCGGCTTTTATAGCAGAAGACCCAGAAAGAGCAGGGGAGGAAGTGACATCACAGAGCTTATGGCCAAGAGGCTTCTGGGCTGTGAGCAAAATGAGAGAGAGAAAGTCATTTAAATGATGCCCCCTCCTGGTCTGGCATGGTACTACGTACCTTTTCAGAGCCTTGAAGATGGCACCAAAGCATGACATTTACTTAACTCGTGAAGTTTCTAGTGTTGATCAAATTTGATAGAATGGGACTGAATGGAGACAAACACAGAAGAACACAGCAAACAAAATCAAAAATGTCCATGAAGAAAAGTTCACATTACTCATAATCTATATGTCAGATCATCCAGTCGTATGCTCACAATATGGAAAACACATGCATTTTACTAGCTGTGCTCCTCTAATATAAGAAGAGTTCTGTCTATCTACCTCAGCGTTAATGTTTGCAGTGCATCATGTTTCAGAATGTATTTAGTAATGCATGTAGTAATAAAACACATAGCATGATGGGCCATCACAAACATTTGTTGGAATATTTGTGATGTGCGATCTGTTGGAATGACACATGAAATGCATAGGTCTCTGTAATAGACCATGTGGTATGGGATTTGTAAAATCAGTGTTAAAGTTAGTGGTGAGGCATCTGTTGGAATGACAAATGTAATTCCATTTGTTGTCTGATTTGGAAAAACAGTGGCAATATTTGTAATGAGCCATCTGTTGGAATGACAAATGCAGTAATACTGCATGTCTCTGCTATAGGCCATCTGGTATAGGATACCTAAGAGCAGTGTTAATGATTGTGGAAACTTGTGGAGTTCAAGTCCCAGGAGGTTCTGCTCAAGCTTTATAACACACTGGTGAGGCCTCATCTGGAGTACTGTGTGCAGTTTGGGTCTTTGGCTACAAAAAGGACATAGCAGCACTAGAAAAAGGTCCAGAGAAGAGCGACTAGGCTGATTCAGGGCTACAGGGATGAGTTATGAAGATTAAAAGAGCTGAGCCTTTACAGAGATAAAGAGGAGACCTGAGTGAAGTGTTTTAAATGATGAAGGGCATTAGTCCAGTGGATCGAGACGGTGACTTTAAAATGAGTTTGTCAAGAACATGTGGACACAGTTGGAAACTTATGAAGGGGACATTATACACAAACATCAGGAAGTCTTTCTTCACACAGAGAATCACAGACACATGGAATGAGTGACCAAGTAGTGTGGTGGACAGGAGGACTTCAGGGACTTTCAGAACTCAACGTGATGTTTTATTAGAAGAATGAAGTGGACAGGACTGGTGAACTTTGTTGGCCTGAATGGCCTGTTCGTCTTAATGTTATTCATAATAAGGTCCAGTAGCAGAGGCTCTGTCCACATCAACAGTTGGGCTCAGACTGAACACCATCTTCTGGGGACTGCCCATTTCTAGGGGTCCTAGACAGAAGGGGTGGCACCAGGTCTGGGCACTGTGGGCATTTTATCTTAGAACTGCAGTGGAAGAAAAGATACTGTTAGCACCAGCGCCCCCTCTCGTCCTGGAGTGGTACCACTTAACTTATGAAAGCGAGAAAGGTGGTCCCCAGGCCCCCAAGTGTGACAGCGGACACAGAATCGCACATCTACTGCAATATTGAGCGGTGAATTGGTGACCTTTTCAAAATGTGTCACAAGGAGGACGTTGACTAAACCTGCATCAGTCCAGCAGAGGACACTCGACAGCTCGTTCCCTTTGAGTTTATGTCGACACTTTGCTATTTTCACGTCTCTTTTACACATAATTACATTCTTTCTTATGGATTAAAATTCAACATTTTTGCCTGTTTTCTTTCATAATATAAGACTAAGGAGGCTACGATGTTCATATTTTGTGTGACAGCACCCCAGAGAGACAATCAGGATGACAACAAGTTGTTTTGAGGGGTGTAACCTCAAGGGGGCACCACCGAGCGCCAAACCACAGACTTGGCATTACCCAACACAATTCTGGGTTAATAAATTAAAGGTTTTTATTTGCCACTAACACTTTTCTAATCCAGTGCCAGCCAAACACACATGTAAACGCAGATCCTCATCCTCCTCCTTCTTCTGTACCCCTGATGAGTGTCACCTGCTGCCACCCTACTGTGACTCGTCGAGGTGGCTCCTTTGATCTCAGATCTCAGAGTACATACGGTGCCAGGATTGTGGTCTGTTGGAGGCACTTCTGGGTCAGACAGCAGTCCAGTAAAGCTGGTATTGTAAAGCCCTGCAGCACCCCCTGGTGGTACCCACGGAACACAACAGGACAGATTTCCTAGCATGCCCTGTGGGTATCCGAATGGGTTCTGAAGTCTAGGGATGCTACCATCTAGCGTATTGGGGGGATGAAAATATTCACCAGACACCATCTCCCCCAGTCCTACTATCACACTGGCCTGCCACCCGAGTAAGGGTCCCTGCTGAGCCCAGGCTGCGATGCCAGCTCATGTGTGCCATCCATTACGGGGGGTATACAAGATTTGTTTTTAGGCCTCCATTCTGCATACGGTTCATAAAGAAAATTTATCAAAAATGTGCATTTGGACATGGAATGGGGGGGGCAAAAAATGATTGGTTAACTAAGACCAGAGTCCAAGAATAATAACAAGATGGAGAAGAACATCTAGCATTTAGGTTCAAGATGTCTAACAAGTGTCCAAATGTCTCGTTGCAAACGTTCTTTATTTCTAGAGCAGAAGAACAAAATGGAGGACACACCGGGGTCAAATTCAAACAGAAAAACAGAAATGTCAGACAAGAATGAGAACGGTAAACCAGAAAGTATGCCAGAAAACCGAGAATGAAAATACCGAGAAGCCCACCTTCAGTCTCTTAGCTTTAAACTCAACACGGATACCTGAATGGTGCCAGAATGACGTTTTTAAAGGATCGTGACGATGACGTCACATGAGCACGCGTCCAAAATGAATATGACGTCCGTTGTGGCGTCGCTCTGCCTTAACCTCAGGCTAAAGAGAAGCTCAGGGGGTTTCAGACTGCGGTCCCACCAGCATCACGTTCCCCTGGTAATTAAAGACGCCTTCTACTGGGAGTCCACTGGCTTTGTTCAAATGGGAAAAGAAGGGGCGTGGCTAGGTGACCTCACTGGGCGGAGAGAAGGAGAAGGGCAGAGTTCGTGGCAGTGACCCCTAGTGGCACGGTGAGTCATTACGTACCTTGACAGAGCGTGTGAAGAGATCCACGGACACACGATTGTGACATCGCCGAGAGCGGACTCGAGATCGATTAGTCCATGGCCACCGTCACGTCTCGTAATATAAAGTCTTTCAATGTTCGGGCGATGAAGTCCTCCAGTTGTCCAAATCTTTTCTTGTCTTTAGATCCATTTTTTCGATGTCAGGTCTCGGCCCGTCGACTACTCCAAAACTGTGGACAGCTGAGCTCCGTCTTGAGGAGCTGATGGGCTCTGTGACAGAAGTCTTTTGAGATCTTCTCTTTCATCGGCGAGTTATCAGTACCATCGCCTTCTTCTCCACCCAAGTGCGTGTCGTTCACCCGTCTCAGTGTTTTTGGTTACTCTTGGGTTGTTCAGCCTGATATGTTGCTTTATTTACCTCCATAAGGAACAACGGTGGCACATTTGTCAGGGCCACACTCCATGCTGATGTTGTCACTGAAGCCTTTGGTAACCTCCTTTTATTTGGGTCTACCAGCTTTATGTCCTCTAGAGAGAATAGTGGTCCTTCAAATCCAATATTATTATTATTATTATTATTATTACTACTAATTGTCTTTTTCTGTTCTTCTTGAATGCACAGCCTTGGAGTTTAGTGACTAAGCTTTTCACTGTCATCACCCACGTGTGCATAGGGGACAGCATAAGGACTCTGGTGACTGTCATCACCTGCCACTCCAGGGGTTGGCGCTGTGCTCTGATGCCTGCTCTCTTCTTCCCCCTGCAGACCAGATGATTGACAGCTGGAGCATCTCTGATGTCACTTCCGGTGTCTGTCTGCCTGGACCCGCCTCTTCCTGCCGGGAGGACATGTGACCAGAAGTCCGGCCATTTTGAGATCAGTTCACTGTGGAGTTCTTGTCTGAAAAGCCACTCTTTGCAACTATTGCTTGTTTATCTGCTTTTCAATTATGCCAAGTGGTGCCCCACCGTTTTATGGTGGTCTGTCTAATTTCTTACACTACATATTGAACTGTGTGAACTGTGTGTATGTGATAAATGAAGGAGGTGTAGTTACAGGAACAAAATACAATTATCAACATAATAGAGAAAACATCAGAATGTGAGAAATAATTCAAAAGCAATAATTGATCCTCTTGAATGAAAGGGCAAATGTCTGTGTGTCTGTGTATCTGTGTGCCCATCTGGTTGCTAGGGTAGGAAGAAAAATTTTAAAACAGGTAAAACATGTAGAAGAAGTTTAAATATAACAATAAAAATGCTAATAATGGCCTAAAAATCATAAAGTTGGTCTTACCAGCCTATTCTGTGGTTGACAGACTTCCTTGCGCCCGTGTGGGCCACTTGAACGAGTTTATAGCTCATCACACCTGAGGGTCACCTCCATGGCTCAGCTGAGGTACGTGATACTGCTCCAAGACAACAGGGGGCGCTGTCGCTAACTGATTTGTCTCTTATCTCCACAGCTCCAAGAAGACCACCAATGAGGATCTATGACCCGCCCACAGCACCCAATGCAGGCCACGCCCCTTCCAGCTCTATAAGAAGGAGGCGTCACATTTGGGCGGAGCCTTCAGCAGGATAGACCTCCTAAGCTGACCCGTTCAGAAAGCGCCATCCTTAAAGTAGCCGGCTGAGGTGTTTTCAGACGGCCATTGATTCTGTTTGTTTGTGTTCGTTTTTTGTTTTGTCCCATCATGCATTTGCTTTTGTTTTGTGCCTTACATTTAAACAGGGTGGCACGGTTGACCCCCATTCCTCTGGATGCCTCTGACTTACTCGGGCTGTAACACTCATGACTTACAACTTTGCATGGTGGGCAGTGGATGAGTGAAAATAAGGATAAATCGATGAGCACAACGGGAAACTAAAACCCCAACATGCCCAGGGTAGACTCACAACACCAGACCAATGCCGTAGAGACCACCGCTGCATTTTCCCAGCAAAACACTTCAACTACAACAGGGGTTAGTTCAAGGAGCGACGCAGAAATGAAGCAATGACAACAGGCGGCTTTAAACGAAGAGGAAGTGAGGGAAGGGGATCAGGTGTGTATTATTATATCAGACCAAATGGACAGCCAATGTATCAGATTAAAAAACACGAGGTCTACGTCGATTATTTAGATTTCAATCTGTTTTAGATGGGTAGCACAGCTAATCCACCTTAATAAAAGGACAAGTGTCTGTGTATCTGTGTGTCCATCAATTTGCCACGTCATTCCAACAGATGGCGCATCACAACCATTAACACTGCTTGGATGAATCCCATACCAAGTAGCATACTGTATAACAGAGACATATGCAATGCAGTTGGTATTCCAACAGATGGCGAATCACAACCATTTAAACTGCTTTTACAAATCCCCTACCAAATAGCATATAACAGAAACATATGCAATGTGCTTTTCATTCCAACAGATGGTGAATCAGAAATGTTTGCAGTATTATTACAACTATTTGTGTTGCACCATTTGTTGGAATGACAAATGCAATGCATTTTATTCCTACATGTGTTCCCAAATACATTCCAATAGATGGCGCACTGCAAATGTCAACACTGGGGTCGACGTTGATTATTTAGATTTCAACCAATACTTAGTGTCATATCTCAGCTAAGGTTGTCTAATTTGATGTCCTTTCTGTTCTTGGTTGAACTATTTATTTACATTAATGTTACTTTTGTTCATTATCTGCTGTATTTTCTTTTACTCTGTTATGTTCCATGTGTTTTATGGGTGGTTCCCCAAGAGGCGGGGCCACCTGCCAATCACCGCCTGGAACCCTGAGAGTCTCCCACAGTTCCTGGCGGTTCATTGTAAATGTGCTCCAGAATTGTTGAGCTTGTGTGTCTCTTGCTGTGTTTTGTGCTTTTTGTCAAATTCTGGATTTATTTTTAAGACCTTCTTCTCCGTGTTTTGGCCTTGCTATTGGAATCTGTTTTGGGACGTGTTTGCTTTGAGTTGCCTTTGTGTTTTATAGGCCATTTCATTTTTGTGCTCCATTTGTGAAAGTAAACCTTTTGTATCATATATACAGTATAAAGATTCTACGCAGCCCTTTTTGTATCTAGCCAGGGTTTTTGATGGGATTTCCCCCTCTACTGGGCATTTTTGGAAGTGCTTCTTGAACTTACGTGCTTTGGGACACCGAGTTCAGGACAGCTAGTATATATTTAAAACGCTAAGGCCTGTGCTCATCTGTCCTGCAATTACTCACCACCACTGGTGCTACAACCTCGACCTTGGTGTTGATCTAAAGTGTACAACGTGAAGTCCAAAATAAATGGAATGGAGCCCCAGGTTGTGATTAAATGTTTTATGTCACAAAATGCAAAAGAAACCAACCAAAAGCAAAATCCTGAGTGTCTCGCTGGGCACAAAAATGCAGAACTTATCAGGGCAGGGGGTACTTGAACATAAGCCCACCTATCAAACATTCCTGTCCATCACCTTTGGTAGCTTTTTGCCTCACGACCCTAGGTGGTCTTTATATTAGTAGTTGAACCCACATCTAGTCTCACTTCCCAACTCCATGTTGTCTTTATTACTAATGACCCAAGGGGACTTGTATGTCTTAGACAGAAACCACCTCTGGGATAACTCAGTCTGTGGATAAAACAAGTCCTTTGGGAGTCCCCAGTGTCAAATTCCTAGAGCTCCCCCTAGTGGCCCCAGGTGTCTTTACAGTTCTGTGCACTAGAAGACACATAAAGAGCAAAGGCTCCCCCCCAGGAGCTGGACCGCCTCAATATAGAGCAGGGGCCCAAATATGTTGTGAAGGACCTCCTGCTGTGCCTTCTGTTCAATTGGCACATGCCCTGTTCCTTTTGCTGTCCCCCTGTTTAATGCCCCCCCCCCCCCCAAATAGTGCCACCCCTGCTGTCCTTTAGCACCCTGTGCTATGCTGCATGTGCCTGTAATGTGTGGCTGCACCCTGTTAAGGGCGAGCTGTTTTATATTTAAAGGACTCTGACTAATGCCCCCTGTTGGACCAATAAAGTGAGGGGCTTCCTTGGGATGTGGGGGACCGCCGGTAAGTCAAAATCCATCACTTTTCTTCCTCGGGATCTGCTCGACGCTTATATTCTGCTCCAACACAGCACAGCACCAGCGCTTTTTCATTCTGTTATTTTCACCATGGAGCTTAAACAACTCGGGCTGTAAATCTTTCATTCTTCATTTTCTTTTTTGCTCTTTATGTCGCACATGCTCCGTGTTTCCAAGGGAACGCAAGATGAAGGGCGCAACGGGGTTTTTGATTTATGTGTTGTAAAGTCTCCCCCTTTAATTCAAAGACACGCGTGTCCTACTTCACTGTCTGGGAGGGTGGGATGTAAGCGCTTTGCTGTCCGACCCCACCCCGCTCGACATAAATAACCTAACGGAATCGGGGGCTCCTTGGTGGGTTACACATCTAACTTCATCTTTGGCAAGTGGAAGAAACCCCCACACATACACGGCGTACACAAACTCATGCTCGGGCCAGGGTTCAAATGTACGACTGGTGAGGCAGAAGCGCAAACCACTGAGCCGCCACGTTAACTTCGGCTCTCCGTCTACTAAAAGGAGCTCGCGACGGTTAAAATGACCTACTGGCGGGTGCAGTACTTTCTTCAACCAGAAGGTGGAAACGTTGAGCTACTGTGCGGTTTGAAAATCACAGCCGCGAACAACTCGGGGCGGCAAAAAATAATAAGGTGTGGGGGGGTGGCGGGGGGCATCGTTGGAATCGAAAACGGAGCTGGGGGGCTCCCTGTAGTCCATGGCTTCACTAAATCGGGAAACAACCGCCGTCATCACTTTACGTCTGTTAAACCAAGCAGTTATTCTTATCAAAATTGAACGTTAGTCATATTAGAATCCAATATCCCTCTTCTTCTTTTTTTGTTTGTTCCTCATATTATTATTATTATTATTATTATTATTATTATTATTATTATTATTATTATTATTATTATTGAAGAGAGCTTTAACATCTCTCCATCAGTTTATTACATGCTCAGTATAGAGTAAGGGGAGAGAACAGGTAAAGTACGGTAATGGTATTGTTTAAAATATTATCTTTGGGATAAATAAAGAACCCTCTATCTATCTATCTATCTATCTATCTATCTATCTATCTATCTATCTATCTATCTATCTATCTATCTATCTATCATATAGTGCCTTTCATCTATCTATCTATCTATCTATCTATCTATCTATCTATCTATCTATCTATCTATCTATCTATCTATCTATCTATCTATCTATCTATCTATCTATCATATAGTGCCTTTCATCTATCTATCCTAGTTAACCAAGCAGATGGCCTCCAGGACTTTTGTTCATTATAAGACACTTTGTCACCGCAGGTGACCACCTTAGCATACCACCAGTGGCTGCACTTTGGGTCAGAGGTCACATCATATTCACTTCTTTCTACATTTACTTATTATTTGGCTGGCACCTTTTATCCCATGTGACTCACAACATTTGAGATGTGGTCGTTTCCTTTTCTTTGGAGCACAGGCAGGTGAAGTGACCAGCTCAGTGGTGTCAGTAGTGGGATTTGAACCCCCAACTTGAAGTCCCAGGCCTTCACCACTACGCCACACTGCCTGCTGTCTGCTTCCCTGACGTCATCTCCTAACCAGATTCCCTACATGACGATGCCCGCTCGCGTTATTTGAAGACGCCCGCTCATATTTTCCCAAACTGTGCCATGCTGCCCGCTCACTTTTTTAAGCACAGCCAGTGGTGCCCAAGTTCTCCCTGACAGCCTCCCTGTCCTCGCCGGTGTTGGCCGGCTGTTGGTGGCAGGTGCACATGGAGGACGTTACTCGTGTTTGACTTACATCAGTGGTGAGCCATGTGGTCACCAGGTGGGCACAGCAGGTGTCATTTTCTTCCCTCCCATCCCTCATTGTGATTTTCCAGAAGGCAGCGTGGCGGTGAGGTGGCAGGATGGCTCAGCAGATAGCACTCCGGACTCAGGTCCTGGCTGTGTGGAGTTTGCATGTCCTCCTGGCTTCTGCGTGTGTTTCCATGCAGGTGTGAGTGACGTGAACTGGTGACTCTAGGGAGCTTGCGTGATACTGGGGCTCCCCCTCCCCCAGAGCTGCACAATGGCCTTGCTGGAGAGAAGAGATGCAGAAGTGGATGAACTTGGCTTTAAAGTCCTAAAGTCTGTGGTGGGCCTCGTTGGTCTTGTCATTCCTGCTCTTCCTTCCTCACATTTCCTTAACGCTGGTTGCTTTTTCTGATTTTGGAGCAGACGCACATCATGATGGACAGACTGCACTTCTAGACTGTGCTGGTGGAGTCTGGGAATTCCTGTCAGCCCACCTCATCAGGACAAGTAGAGTTAAAATGATGATGATGATGATGATGATGACGATGATGCTGAAGATGTTTTCATGGTGCACCACACTTTGGCCCACTGTAATCTTTGTGTGGTGGTGGCATTTGAACACAGCAGAGGGTACCCACCACCTTGGTGACTGTCACAGTGTCACATTAAATGAGATTAAGTGGGGCTGGAGAGGAGGGCTTGGGTTTAAACCTTGGTTGGGGGTGGGGGGGGGCACACCACCTATAAAACAATAATACAAAAATGAATGTGGCATCTCTGAAAGCCCGAAATCTTTACTGTTCCCAAGAACTCAGCTAATTTTAAAAAACCGTAAAATGTTTGCACACGCCATACGCTTACCTCAGTGCCCGTTTTTATGCCCACTTCCACTTTTAAGCCTGGTGCGCTCTACTTTTTTTTATTATTTTTCATATGCTGTGCTTTCATTAAGCTCACCTTTACTTTGATAAAGTTCTTCAGTAAGTGCGCTATAAAAAATAAAGTTTGATGGGTTGATTGATTTTAGTATTTAAAGTGACAGCCACTAGAGGGCACCAGCAGCACGGAGCAGAAAACAAAAAGAAGCAGAAGATCTCAGGGGGCACCCAAGAGGAACGAAGCGGCAAGCGGGACGCAATGGCGCGCCGCCCTTCTCTGCCCTTGTAGCCGGCCCTGTGCTTTGTGCCTCCCAAGCCCGGAATTTGCCCTTGGAATTCTCTAAGCGCCTCCTCCTTAATAACGCACACCCCCTAAGACACGCGCACACCTTCATCATCACTCAATACTGACATTCTATGAATATCAAAGTATCAGGATTACCGATGCCCTTCAGAGGTCCCCCCCTGGGGATGCCTAGCGGGTCTGAGCAGCCATTGTGAGCCCCTAACGTAGATGGATTTAGCCCGAGTGGGGGGGGGTTTATTCTCAGGGGCTGAGCTGCACCGGCAGACTTCGCATTATTTAACACACGCCGCTTTATTATGGGGGGGGGGGGGGGGGGGGGGGGAGGGCATCTTATTCCGAGGGTCCCGACAGACAGTTTCTTTTATTATTAAAAGCAGATCAGGAAGGGCAGAGTGCGGCTTCATTCTTGAGAAACTCATCTGAGTAGACAGACAGACAGACAGATTAGTGTATCATTAGACAGACGTAACACATGACGTGCATAAGAAGGCTTGTTACCTTATTAAAACAACTCGGGCCTGCCAGTTGCGGGCAAATTCACTTTCCGCGAAGCACATGAGGAGGCGGGCTCTTCTATGCTAATTGATTCTCTGATTAATGACGTGACAGACTGACGTTCGGGCAGATGTGGTTTTATTTGAGTTTGTGGCACATGAAGCACATGTGGAGGCTTTTTGTCTCAGATATGAATGACTATGACGGAGAGATTTGTGACATCAAACTGCTTACTTGTGATAAAGCTCACCTTATCGTCACGGACAGACTGGCAGGCACCGAGATCACCGACAAGCTGAAGTAGAATCCAGCCAGCCATCCTTTTTTGTAAGCTGCTTTTCCAAGGCTGGGTTATGAGGCAGCTGATCATTTGAAAAAGAATGAATACAATGTGACGTACTGAAGGAGACCTGTGAGTTTTCTGCTCTGACAGACAGACAGACAGACAGACAGACAGACAGACTGACAGATGCGCTGTTTAATTTGAGTGTGTGGTACATGAAGCACATGATGAGGCGGGTTCTTCTATGCTAATTACTTCTCTGATTAAAGACCTGACAGACAGACGGACATGTTTATTATTATTATTATTATTATTATTATTATTATTATTATTATTATTAATAGTAATAATAAATTGAATTTAAATTATAAGAAGCATATTAGCATACATGTGAATTTCCACTAATTCATTTTGTTAAAGATGCCTTTACCATGAGTACTCTAACAGACAGACATCCATCCATCCATCCATTTTCCAACCCGCTGAATCCGAACACAGGGTCACGGGGGTCTGCTGGAGCCAATCCCAGCCAACACAGGGCACAAGGCAGGGAACCAATCCTGGGCAGGGTGCCAACCCACCGCAGCAGACAGACATGCTGCTTGATAATATTAAAGAGAATGACAGTTATGTGGAGTATTTAAGATTTGTGAAATTTAATTG
The DNA here is from genome assembly GCF_900747795.2 of Erpetoichthys calabaricus. Classification (NCBI taxonomy): domain Eukaryota; kingdom Metazoa; phylum Chordata; class Cladistia; order Polypteriformes; family Polypteridae; genus Erpetoichthys; species Erpetoichthys calabaricus. The sequence goes on from NC_041405.2 coordinate 161,541,062, forward strand.
AGTAATTGTGCTAAAGCTGGCCAGATCATTAAACCTCTGATGGACAGACGGACAGACAGATGTGGTGTTTTATTATCTGACAGAATTAATCTGATAAAAAGTCCAAAGGGAGGCTTGGATTTATTTCTAGTATGAATCATAGCTAAGGAGCCATTTGCTATTCTTAACGGATTCATTCTGGGCAAGCTCACCTTATTATTAACACTCTGACAGATGGGGGTCTAGTAAGAGACATCTTGTTATGCGGAGCCCTCCACCTCGTTCCAGGTGGTCTTATTTTTAGCCCTGCATATTGAAGCAGATCCTTCTCTCCCTGTCACTCACTGCTCTGTGCTGTTGTTCTGCTCCAGCCTATCAGGAGTGTGCTTAGGCTCAGGCTCCGCCCCTAGCCCTTTCTTGTGCCTGCTATTTGTCCCCTGGCCTCCCCCAACCCATTTTGATGCCCCACCATTACCCCATTCCTTCTGGCTGTCGTTAACCCGTTTAACCCTCTAACCTGCCTCGTAAACTCTGCCCCTTTAACCTTTCATGTGCCTTAGCTTTACTGCGGCCCCCCAGCTCTTCTTAAAGAACACGAAAATTTCAGTCCCTTGCTGAGGAAATGGTTTTAGAAGCAAATACTAGATATAACATTATAACATATAACATATAACATACAAATGATTAGACTCTATGAATAAACAATATACATATATAATATTATAATATACAAATAATACAGTATTGGATGTTATGATTAAGTAATATCTGTTTTCTTCTGACCTTGGCTTTGTTTTTCGGACTGTGTCTATTCTTCTGTTCCTTCTCTTCAAATCCCACCGACTCTTTCCTTGCTAATCTATTTGGCCCCAACTGTTACTATCAGAGTCTTTGGCCCCGCCCCTTTCTCTTTCATGCTCTTGCTCTTTTCTGCTGACCCCTCCCATTTGAGCCTTGGGCCTCGCCCCTTCTCTTTAGTTCATTTGCTATTTTCTGCTGGCCCCTCCTATTTGAATGTTAGGCTCCACCCTAACCCTCCACCCTTAGCCCTTCCTTGTACCCTGTCCTCTCCTCTCTGTTGCCCCACACTGACCCCATTCTTCTGACTTCTATTTACCCTTTGACCCCTCTAACCTGCCTCTCAAACTCCACCCCCAATTTTTTTTTATGTGTTTTATCTTTTCCCTGGTCCTTCAGCTTGATTTAAAGAGCTCAGAATTTTTTTCAGTTTTATACATATACTGCTTATGATATTATATGACATACAAAGTACTAGATGCTATGAATAAGCAATATATTTTTTTTTGACTGTGGCCTTGCTTTTCTGACTACGTCTGTTCTCCTCTTCTTTTATTCAAACCTTTTGAGCCTTATCTTTACCCCTGGCACTCAGCTTGATTTAAAGTGCTCATACATTTCAGCCCCTTGCTGAGGCATTAGTTTTACATGCATATACTGGTTATAATATTACAATATATGACATACAAAGTACTAGATGCTTTGAATAAGCAATATTTTTTTTGACCTTGACTTTGCTTTTCTGAACAAGTCTGTTCTCCTTTTCTTTTATTCAAACTAGACTGAGTTTATCCTTGCTCGTCAGTGCAGCTAATTGCCCAAAACCCTCTCTCTCAGTCTTAGGCTCCACCCCATCTCTTCTTCAGTTCAATTGCTACTTTCTGTTGGCCCCTCCTATCTGAGTCTTAGGCTCCGCCTCTAGCTCTTCTTTGTTCCTGCTATTTGCCTTGGCTCCTTCTCTACCTAGGCTCCGCCCCTACCTCTTGCTGCTAGCTGGTGCTTTCCCTTGGCCCCTCCCATCTCTGTGTTAGGCTCCACCCCTAGCCCTACTTTTTCCCTATTGTTTACTGCGCCCCCTCCTATCACCCTTTAAATTCTGCCCGTACCCCATTTTTGAGCCTTATCTTTACCCCTGGCACTCAGCTTGATTTAAAGTGCTGATAAATTTCAGCCCTTTGCTGAAGCATTAGTTTTACATGCATATACTGGTTATAATATTATAATATATGACATACAAAGTACTAGATTCTATGAATAAGCAATATTTTTTTTTTGACCTTGGCTTTGCTTTTCTGAACAAGTCTGTTCTCCTTTTCTTTTATTCAAACTAGACTGAGTTTATCCTTGCTCGTCAGTGCAGCTAATTGCCCAAAACCCTTTATCTCAGTCTTAGGCTCCACCCCATCTCTTCTTCAGTTCAAATGCTATTGTCTGCTGGCCCCTCCTATCTGAGTCTTAGGCTCCGCCTCTAGCTCTTTCTTGTACCTGCTATTTGCCTTGGCTCCTTCTATCTGAGTTGTAGGCTCCGCCCCCTACCCCTTGCTGCCAGCTGGTGCTTTCCCTTGGCCCCTCCCATCTCTGTGTTAGGCTCCGCCCCCTAGCCCTACTTTTTCCCTGCTGTTTACTGCGTCCCCTTCTATCACCCTTTAAATCTCCTGGCACTTAGCTTGATTTAAAGTGCTCAGCCCCTTGCTGAGGTGTTAGTTTTATTTACTCACAGTATATTATATGTTAATTATAAACAATAAATTTGAATTTCATGTCCTCCATATAGCCACATCTGAAGGGTATGTCAGGCAAAATAAATTGCACTGGGATAACAACATCTGAGTGGTCAGGAACAAAACATAAAAATAAAATGTGAAACGAAACTCCAAGCCTCTGAACAAAATGAAACAATTTAATGAAAGTGAAACGTTTAAGAGGTTGAGGCAAAAATGGATAGAAACTTAACAGAACTGTTTGAATCTCGTAATTTAAAGCGCCCCCCTTCAGCCTCAGAGTGATGTCACTTGTCATTTCTTCTACCAGATACTGCAGGTGGAGGTATCCTTATATAGCGCCCTCCACCTCCACTTACAGCCCAAATTGCCAGCTTACAACGCTTGTCTCATTAAGGTTCTTGCCATGTGTACTCGGTACAAAGAAATTTGGTTTGCAGAGTATTCACAATAAAACAATATTAAAAAAAAGAGTCCCCATACATGTCACGCAACATATATGATGTCACAGAGGACACAGACTGCCTGGCATCCTTTCCCAGCTTGGGAGGGCTTAATAATGGACGGCAACAATGACTCCCAAGCACAAGAGGTGGCCACAGCTCCCTGGTGGGGTCATCCCTTTGCACACCCGCAGGGAGTTCATGGGAGTTGTAGTTCCAATGGGCAGCCCTGTTGGTTGTGTGGGAGCCACTAGGGGGAGCTGGAGAGAGAAGCCGTCCCCAGTTTAGGGAGGTGCCAACACTGCCATCTGACCCGGGTCTGATATAAAGGAGACTGCTCTGCTTCACCTGGCAGGGGGGCTGCTGTCGGGTACAAAGGAAGTACAAATGGGGGGGGGGGGGGGGGGGGGGGGAGTTTAAGGAGAAAGTTTATTGTAAGACATGACAGAGAAGAAAGAAGCCTTGTAAAGGTAACTGTCTTAATAATAAAACGTTTACTTGTCCTAAGAATGGTGTCTGCGCAGTTGTGTCTGGAGCTTAGGGTGCTGCTATGCCCCCTGCTGGCCACAATACATAATTACAGTATATAGAGTGTCCAAGATAAATACTGTAAATATAGGCAGGCAATCTGTTAGGACGTGTCATGGCAGTGCCACACACTGAAGGCATTTTCCATCTGCCTTTAAATGTCATCCTGCCCTTATGCCACGTGTGCCCCCAGAGGGGCTCCTGTTGAGTTCTCTGAAGCAGAACCTTTTTTTTTTTCTTTTCATTTTTTCTTCTATGGGCGCTGAGTGGCACTACCTGCTGTTCAATCCAAATATTTGATGCTAATTAAGCCCCCTTAATTGCTCGAGCACTTGTGCTAAGTACCCAGCTTCTCTCTCTCTGTTTCCATGTTGTCTAAACAGCTCCGGCTAATTACGTCCTCATTCCCACACTGAAGAAAAAAAGAGAGGACCCTCGACGGCGCGGCGCTGCCTTCCTGCTGGCTCGTGTACAGCTCTATGAAGAGCTCTTCACGCTGGTCTTTGTGTAAGGAGGCATCTCGTGCTCCTCACTCGCTGCCAGAGTGACATTGGCATTCTGTGGGCACATATCCCTAGGGCAGTGCCAAGTCCACTTGTTAAGTAGCCCTGGTGCCAGACTGCCCACTTTGGGTCTTGTATGCTAACTTTTCTTTACCTCCGCTCACTCAAAGCTCGCGAACGACACACGGTAAGACGCCATTACCACGTATGGAAGTCGACGCCTTCAAGGCCCTGGTATGGTGAGCAGTTCCACCGCTAGTCAACAGGGGGAGTTGTTGTTACCATCTGAGGTACTGGTGAGCAACTCCAAGAAGATGTCAGACCTCAGTGCCACTTAAGACCCAGAAGTCCTGCCCCTTCCTGAAGGACCCCCCTATATGCCGGCCAACTCATTTGTGGACCAGCACTAAGAAGATGGAGCTCCCACTCAGCAGCTACCTTGTCATACCTTTGAACCGCCGTGTGATGCCCCAGGTGCCAGCAGCAATGGGCCTCTTTCATTTCCCAGGACATCGATAGCCATGGACTGCAGTAGGGTGAATGAGGACTCAAAGGACAAGCAGGGAGCAGATCAATAAATCAGCCTGCTGAGTGTCCAACAGTGCAGTGCAGAGATCTTCAACAAATCCTCCAGTGCTGCATGAAGAAGTTCAAATCAGTCAATCAACATTTCAAATCAGTCAGGATCAGTTCCTTCCATTTCATCCCCCAGTGCTCTCCTTCTCTCACAGGACTACGGAGCATGTGGTCCACAAACCACACTCTCGTCCCAGCCACCTACACTGATGCCCGCTGGGACCCTCGGAGCCCAACTCCAACATCCTGCCACCATCCTTGGGTCCAGCAGGACCTCAGGGGTAGTCTGTGCTCCTCAAGCTCAGCCGAGGATGACCCACCTGTGGGACGTCTCTGCTTGAGCTCCTCTGGTGGGCTGCCTTGACTGCTCCAGCTTTCGCTCACTGACCCCTTGATTTCTTTCTCCTGGTGTCCTACTTTGACCCGCTCAGACCTTTGCATAACCCTGTGAGTGCAGGAGCCTCCGTGAGGGATGGCTGTGCCTGTAAAATAAAATTAGGAAAGTTCTCTGTGGCTGCATGGCTGTCCACCTACGCAGCTACCACCTACACTCATGGGGTCTGAGCTGCACTTAGTAACACCTGTGCCCACTCGGATGGACCCCTGACACACTCCACACTCAGGTGGCTAATTCACTTCCATTTTGAGTTTCATTAAATGCACCCCAATACTTCACATGCCCACCCATCCACCACCATTAACAGGTCTTGAAAAGCCTACTGGGAGTTGAAGTCCAGGTCTGTTCATGTCACATGCACTCTGGTGGATTTTGGTGGGATTTGAGAGTTGGTTTTTTTTTTTTGCTTTGATTTTTGATCCTTGGCTCTCGACTTTTTTGTGTTTCTCATACTTGGATCTTCTTGTGGCTTTTGTATTAGGACTCACTTAATTTCGATTGGCTGTTAGGCGAGTTGTTTTTGGGTGTTTTTTGATCCTGTCAACTACTTTGTTGAACTGTTCCTACTCCTCCAATAAATCCTTTTTTTTTAATAAAGTTTCTGTGTTGCTTTGTGGTGTACAAGCCAGGGGTTGACCGTCATTCCTTCCCTTGTGGATCATTCTGTGTGTTTCTCAGGGCATTTCATAGTAAATGTTTTCATTGTGATTTTTGAAAGGGCACGTTGGCCTGGTATTTGTCAAAGCCAGCCACTCTTGTAGAATCTAGGCTGCCTTGTGGTGCATCCTCCCTGGGCAGGCTGTTGGGACTCAGGCCCTGCTTCCCTGGCACTTTCTGAAGGCCTGACATCACTTTAGCCACTTTGTGAAATAAATCAAAACATGTCAGAGCCGTAGCAGCCGCCATGCCAGAGTTGTGTTTTCATATCGTGGAGTCCTAGGGTGACCCCATTCACCCCCTTGATACTCTTTATTATGTAGACCTTAACAGAATGACCCCAATCTCGTGCTCTTATCACACTGTCATGGACGACTGCTGCTGTAGTTCAACATGTCCCTTCTCCTTTTACATTTGTTACCCCCGACAATTAGATAAAGTTACAGAACAGAAAGGAGATAAACTTTTATTAATATATACAGTGCAACCGGAAAGTATTCCCAGCGCTTCATCACTTTTTCCACATTTTGTTATGTTACAGCCTTATTCCAAAATGGATTAAATTCATTTTTTTCCTCAGAATTCTGCACACAACACCCCATAATGACAACGTGAAAAAAGTTTATTTGAGGTTTTTGCAAATTTATTAAAAATAAAAAAATTGAGAAATCCCATGTCCATAAGTATTCACAGCCTTTGCCATGAAGCTTCAAATTGAGCTCAGGTCCATCCTGTTTCCCCTGATCATCCTTGAGATGTTTCTGCAGCTTCATTTGAGTCCACCTGTGGTCAGTTCAGTTGACTGGACGTGATTTGGAAAGGCACACACCTGTCTATAGAAGGTCCTACAATTGACAGTTCATGTCAGAGCACAAACCAAGCATGAAGTCAAAGGAATTGTCTGTAGACCTCCCAGACAGGATTGTCTTGAGGCACAAATCTGGGGAAGGTTACAGAAAAATTTCTGCTGCTTTGAAGGTCCCAATGAGCACAGTGACCTCCATCATCCGTAAGTGGAAGAAGTTCAAAACCACCAGGACTCTTCCTAGAGCTGGCCGGCCATCTAAACTGAGCGATCGAGGGAGAAGGGCCTTAGTCAGGGAGGTGACCAAGAACCCGATGGTCACTCTGTCAGAGCTCCAGAGGTCCTCTGTGGAGAGAGGAGAACCTTCCAGAAGGACAACCATCTCTGCAGCAATCCACCAATCAGTCCTGTAAGGTAGAGTGGCCAGACGGAAGCCACTCCTTAGTAAAAGGCACATGGCAGCCCGCCTGGAGTTTGCCAAAAGGCACCTGAAGGACTCTCAGACCATGAGAAAGAAAATTCTCTGGTCTGATGAGATAAAGATTGAACTCTTTGGTGTGAATGCCAGGTGTCACGTTTGGAGGAAACCAGGCACCACTCATCACCAGGCCAATACCATCTCTACAGTGAAGCATGGTGGTGGCAGCATCATGCTGTGGGGAACTGGGAGACTAGTCAGGATAAAGGGAAAGATGACTGCAGCAATGTACAGAGACATCCTGGAGGAAAACCTGCTCCAGAGCGCTCTTGACCTCAGACTGGGGCGACGGTTCATCTTTCAGCAGGACAACGACCCTAAGCACACAGCCAAGATATCAAAGGAGTGGCTTCAGGACAACTCTGTGAATGTCCTTGAGTGGCCCAGCCAGAGCCCAGACTTGAATCCCATTGAACATCTCTGGAGAGATCTTAAAATGGCTGTGTACCGACGCTTCCCATCCAACCTGATGGAGCTTGAGAGGTGCTGCAAAGAGGAATGGGCCAAACTGGCCAAGGATAGGTGTGCCAAGCTTGTGGCATCATATTCAACAAGACTTGAGGCTGGAATTGCTGCCAAAGGGGCATCGACAAAGTATTGAGCAAAGGCTGTGAATACTTATGGACATGGGATTTCTCAGTTTTTTTATTTTTAATAAATTTGCATAAACCTCAAGTAAACTTTTTTCACGTTGTCATTATGGGGTGTTGTGTGTAGAATTCGGAGGAAAAAAATGAATTTAATCCATTTAGGAATAAGGCTGTAACATAACAAAATGTGGAAACCGTGATGCGCTGGGAATACTTTCTGGATGCACTGTATCATCTACTGTTGAATTCTGCTCTGTGCTTGTAATATTTCTATTGCACTTTTATATTGTAATGAGGATTACTTGTGTTCTGTTCTGTGTATTTTATTGTATTTATCCCCCTTTTCACAAGTTAAAAGGCAAAGAGTCTTTCATTGTGGGAAAACTCTTCTCACAAGCGTTTGCCACCACCACAGCCACAATAACTCATGATTCCAATGACCCGACTTTGCCTTTTTAAATTGATTGACAGCCCACTGATAGCAAATGAAAACTGTCCCCCTTGGTGAAATAAGCACAATCGGGGGGACCCCCCCTTGGTGAAATGAGCTCATTTAGAAGTTAATAAACATTGCAGAGTGCTGCCAATCGCTTAGGTGACCCTGCAAGACCCTCTCATGAACCTATGGTTGAGAAACACTGGCTTAGGCATCCCACCACAACCCACTCACAAACCATTAATGGCAACTTGTGACCCCCCAGTGTTGCGATCCAGAAGTCCTGCCCTACACAGACCTGGCAGATTCAGAGATTGGCTTGTGGTCCTCCATGCCAACAGTTACAGTACACACACGAGTGACCCACGCCAACAGTGACCTTTGTGACCGACAGAGAGCCCAATGGCCGGTCCCAGTGTGATGTCACTGTGGCCCCGCCTCCTGGGAGTTCCACCTACTGAACAAAAGCAATGCATGCATAACAGAGATAAGTAAAAAGACTATAAACAGCAATACAGACACACAAAAGCCTAAAATAACAATTAAAAAGCAACAAAAAGAAGAAGACCCACTTAAGTCTCAGCCCGAGATCCTTTAGATGACAATTCTGAATAACATCACCAGCTCCTCCAGCTGCCTTTAAAAAGGGATTCTGCCAACTTGGCTCCTGGTTCTTGGTTTCTATGGCAATCAAACGGGGATTAGGAGGAAATGTTTGAAGAAAAATGTAAAAATATAAAAAATAGAAAGTCATAAGCTGCTCAGCTGTTTAGAATATTTGAGATCTGCCCGGTTGTGCCAGCAAGGGTGAGGAGCAGATGTAGAAATGGACTAGTGGGCACAGGGTGAGGGGTTTCTGGTGTGGTATGAAGCGCTATGAAGGCTTTTGTCATCTGGGCCTGTGACTTGCACCCCCAACAGGAGCCAAGAAGGGAGCTGAGCACATCCAGGTAGCCATGTCTTGGGTGGTCCCGCTCTGCTTGGGGGGCAACTCCACACTTCACCTTCTGCCCTGAGACTGGTGACCAGAGCTTGGCCGAGTGTGTGTGCAGTGCTGCCACCTAGTGGCCTCTGCGAATACAGCACCACTCACTAGCTGGGAAGGAAACCTCCATCCATCCATCCATCCATCCATCCATTATCCAACCCACTACATCCTAACTACAGGATCACAGGGGTCTGCTGGAGCCAATCACAGGGCGCAAGGCAGGAAACCAACCCCGGGCTGGGCGCCAGCCCACCGGATGGCACACACACCCACACACCAAGAACACACTAGAATCACCGATGCACCTAACCTGCATGTCTTTGGACTGTGGGAGGAAATTCACACAGACACGGGGAGAACATGCAAACTCCATGCAGATCGAACCCAGGTCACCTTACTGCAAGGCAGCAGCACTACCACTATGCCACCATGCCACTCGGGAAGGAAACCTAAAAAGGCAAAAGGGTTTAAATGTTAACTGTATTTTAAAAGAAGAAATGGAGGTTAAAGACACAACATTTCAGGTGTACGGGCTTCATCAGGTGTGCCAACAGCAGCCGTGCCACCTGCATTTCAGAACACGTAATCCACCTGCAGCAAAACATGTTTGTGCCTGGGCACACTTGGATGGGACGCTAACTCGGGAAAGCTTGAGCTACTGCTGGAAGAGGCATTGGTGCGGCCAGCAGGGGGCGCATACCCCGTGGTCTGCACCAGTGGAGAGATGGCGACTCCGGGCTGTAACAACTGGCGTCGCCCACCGGATGAGACACAAAACTGAGCTCCTGACTCTCTGTGGTCACAAAAGGTCCGTGGGTGTCCTTTGAAAAAAAAAGGATGGCTAAGCTGCCCACCCCAGCCTGGCCAGTCTACACCCCTAATCACCCCCAGGGCACCTCCTAACTGATGTGTGACATGCATTCGGGTGTCTCATCGTCCAGGTGGGTGCTGTGGGTGGTGGGTGAAGTGGCTGCCCAACTCAAAGTGAATGTCATTAGTTATGAACTCCTGATTTCACGTTTGTGTTTCTTTAACAGATGCACGCTGATGCAGCTCCGCATAAACTAAAATAAAAGGCCGGTTATGGAAGAGTCGCCAGCACCATCGCCCCGCAGGCCGCACTCTGGGTCTTAGCAGCTTCTCTGTCACCTTCTATCATGGATTCCCACACAAAGAGCTTCACGTGCGGAGACCAAATGAATATAAATGATCTGGCGGAAATACGACTGCAAGGAATGGCAGGTGAAGCAGAGCCACCCTCCTCATCATAGGGGGTCCTGGACGGCACACAGAGCCTTATTAGTACAAATGTAAAGAAGTCCACGCACAGTGGGACGTGCAACTATTGAGAGGACTCCTTATAAGAAGTGGACTGGTCACTGTCTACATCAGGACCACCAACAAGAGCCGTTGAGAGGGTTAATAGAGCCACGTGAGAAGTAAGACCACCTCATGAGATGCTTTGGCTTTTGTCAGAATTTGACCTTCATTTAAACTGCTTCTTGAGATACTGAGGATGTAATATAACAAACATCTGGTCATAATCAAATTCAAATACGCAAAAATGCAAATTTACATATATGGGAAAAAGTCAGTGCACCCCTTGAGTGTCACATATGGGATTTACAGGCACCCTGGCAAGGAGTCGGGAAGACCCCTAACCTGGATTGGAGGCCCTGAATGAACAGAAAGGAACAGAGAGGGAAGGATGTCGCACCCCGACAAAGCTGCCCTAAAGGATGGATGGATGTCCCAGCCAGAGGAGATGGCTCCTTACGTACAAATGGACGGGCGTCCCTACTGGATTTGTCCTTGATACCTCTTTCCTGGTCGGGATAAAAGAGATTAGGGGTGTTTATTCCTCCCAGGTACTAGATGGCTGCAACCTTTCATATCGGTGCCCATTTGGAAACCAGCAGGGGATGTTGGGAGTGGTAGTCCGGCAGCACAGACCACCTGGGGTGGCACAAGAGGGCACTGCAGGAAGACACACTCCCTATGATGTGGGACGTCCACATGACCCGGAAGTGCTTCCAATGGGCAGTAGCCCTGGCACCAGAAGTACTCCCGGGTCCTCAATAAAAGGGTCCGCACTCCCTCGTCCAGGCAAGTCAGAAGGCAACACTCGACTGGAGGAGGGCAGTGCGGTGGAGAGAGGAGAAGTGAACTGTGGTATTGTGTAATAAAATCACCTTTATTTTGAACCCGTGTTGGACTGTATTGTGTGTTCATGTTGAGGTTCAGGGCCCACTGGCACAACCCCTACATTTGTCACAAACTCCAATACCAGCCATCCATCCATTATCCATCCCGCTATATTCTAATTATAGGGTCACGGGGAACTCCAATACCTCAAACCAGAATCAGGTGTAAATGCTCAGAAAGTCATTAGAGAGGATCCTGTCTGAACCTTCATCCATCCATCCATCCATCCATTCATCCATTTTCTGACTCTTACATGGTGGCAGGGCAGCAGTCTAAGCAATCAGGCCCACACATTGTTTTGCCCCCCCACCTCCTCTAGCACCTCTGGTGGGTACCGTGGTGTTCCCAGGCCATCCAAGAGCTATCTGAGTTATCCAGAGAGTTCCAATATAATCTGTCCAGTGTGTCCTGAGTCGGCCCCCCCAAGGTCTCCTCACGGCTGGATGTCCCCGAAACACCGTCCTCTGTTTGGTGTCCATGAGAAATCCTAATAAGATGCCTGGACCACTTCATGGGGCTCCTTGTGACGTTTCTTGTCCTCGTCCTTTCAATGGCTCCTTGTCTGACCCCTGACCTTATCACGCATTGTTTCACTAACATCCAATGATCTCTCGGGGGTCCTGCAGACAGAAGGTTCTAGATGCCTGGGAGTCTGAGAACTGGTTTGATAAGATCTCCAAACCGATCCTTCTGCTGTCCGGGAGATCATTTAGAAATGCAGAGGATGTCAAACAGCTGCCAGCTCCTCTGAGCAGAACACAAGATGCTGAAAGAAGCCCCCTACGAAGAGCAGCGTTTCATCACGGGACCTCCAGGTGGTTCTCGTCAGAGTGCAGGAGGCCATTAAGGAATGAGACGGACGTGGCAGGTGTGCCAGGAGGAAACAGAAAGAACATCAGAGCAGGACTGTCAGGTAAAGAGGGCGCGGCTTTCCGGAAGGGACGCGTTCACAGAGGGGGGCATTCGGCCGCAGTGCAAGAAGACATGTTGGGCCGACACCAAAGATAGCACCTGAGCAGAAGAAGCTGCCGTCGTGGAGCCGCCTGGAATTTCGGTATTTCAAAAAAAAATGATCATGGAGGTAAAAAATTTTTCTGGAAAATGCGTGCCCCCCTGCTTTGTAAATGAAGTCTTTGAATATGAAGGAAGACGGGTCTCACTATTTGGGCCAGGAATTGGATGTTGAAATTCCTCAGAACTCTGAGAGAAAAGTGGGGAACCATGAGAGCCCCAGTCCCAAGTGACAAACCAATGTCTTCTTACTTTTGAAGATTTATTTTCAAACAGAAAAAAAAAAAATCAAAGCACAAAAGGAGACCCCCATAATAACAAAGCAAGTCCATCATCCATCGTGACTCTTTATAAACAAACAACAATGAGAGGAACAGAATGAAATATTTTCAAAAATCTTAATCGAAAGGGAGCCAAAAGACTGATCTGCTGGGCTCTTAAACAGAACTGGGGGCAACATGGGTGGGGGCACCGCCTCCCTGGGCACAAGGCACAGAGCTCAAAGAACAAAAATACAATATGAAAAATGCACAGCAGAGAAGAAACACTTGAGCCAGGCCTGGACCTCTGCCTGTGTCCTACCATTTGCCCTCACTGGGCGGTACCTTTGGGCCCTTGGCATCCTGTGACCCTCCTGGGTGTGGCTTCTGGAGTATGAGGAGGAGGAGCTAATTTGCACACTTGTCAGAGTCATCAGAAGTCATTGAATCAGCATCCTTATAATGCTAAGACCCTCTGCCTGCCATGGAGGCGTCTAACAGGATGATACACTGGGGGTGTGTGCCCACCGTCTGGCACATTGAGGTCTGGTGTACTTGGCACTCGTGGGCCATATCGCCACCTAGTGGGGAGACCTTGTTAGCACTTTCTGGGAGGTCATGAGCCTTTATGGCACTTATCTCTGCTGCCCAACCACCACCAAAACTTTGCTCCTGCTCTTCAGCTCAGTGCCCCATCTCCGTAAATGCCAGCATCGCTGTGGGTCCCTAGATGGGCTAATTAAACGGCTCTGTGAGCACGTCCTGATTTCTTCCCCAGTGCACTCATTTGCATATCTGCCAAAGTAATTAAATAAAGTGGAATTCAAATAAAGCAGCAGATGCCATTCTCGGCTGTGCCAAGGATTGCGTCAGTAAGATAATCAGAACTGGAAGTTTGACTGTCGCCACACGGACTCTTAAAGCTCCTTGCAGAAGCCCACTAAGAGCAATGCGGTGTCTTGTCCTGTAGGGGCACAGCCAGGCTGTGGTCTTATGTAGGCTGAGCCTAGCAGGAGGTGGCACTCAATGACAGTTTCAGGCCACCGGGAGAGTCCCCCTGACACCCAAAAAAGAGAGTTACAAGATCATACTGTAGCTAGTTGAAAGCTTGTAGATGCCAGGATGTCGCTGGGAGGGTTTAAATGGTGCCACGACTGGACCCCCTCTTTAACTTACCTGGAAAAATCACTCAGGGTGCCAGCCAGTCCATTTCACATCCACCCACCACAGACAGGCTGGCAATGCAGCAGCAACTTACACAATTAGGCCAAAGTGAGTGTTTGACTTGTAGTCCAGCTGTGAGGGTCTCACGTCACGCAATGAGCCTCGTATCCCACTTTTCCAAACAGTCCCAGAAATCCCTGAGGGTCCCACTCCTCTCTGTTTCACATCATCACATAGAGAGATTGGTCATCAGCCTGGTGCTGCTGTGTCAATAAGCAGCAGCTTATCCAGTTTAGTCTAAGTGGGCTTCTGACTTGTATTGTAGCTGTGGGGGTCTCATGTCACACAATGGCAGGCTCTCTTTCAGCCTCACTAACTCCGCTACACTCACCATTTACCAAACAATCCAAGATGAGCCCCCAATGACCAATCACTCAGGGGTCCCAGTCCTCACCGTTTCACACCCTGTCAATGAGCTTCTTCTTCTTCTGATCATAATGATGGTGACAATGAGGATGAGAACAGCAGTGAGGAAGAGTATGGCGATGGTGAAGAGGATATCGATAAAGTGGATGATATTAAGGATGATGGTGATGACGATGATGATGGTAGAAATGGTGATGATGGATGAAGATAGCTGTAATGAAGATGATGTTGAAGATGATGACAGTGATAATGACACGGATAATGATGGTGGGGGATGATAACACCAGTGATGAAGAGTATGGAGATAATGAGGAAGGTATTGATAAAAATGGTTAAGATAATAAGAATGATGTTGATGGTAAAGACTATAATGATGATGATGGTGATGATGATAGAGATGCTGATGGAAGAAATGATGACGAGGATGAAGCCAGCTGTGATGAAGATGATAATAAATAAGATGACAGTGATAATGACACAGATAATGATGGTGGAGATGATGAAGATGATAACAGCAATGATTGAAATATGGCAATGAGTATAGTAATGCAAATGAGGAAGATAATAGTGATGATGAACAGAATATTCAAGAAGAGGGTTATGATAATTTGTCTGACAGTGATGATGGTTATATTAAGTATGGTGATGAGGATAATGACAGCAGTGATAAAGAGTATGGTGATGGTGAAGAGGATATTGATAAAGATGGCTGTGATAATAAGGATGATGGTGATGGTGATGATGATGGCAGAAATGGTGATGAGGATGAATATAGCTGTAATGAAGATGATGTTGAACATGATGACAGTGCTAATGATAATAGTGATGATTAGGATGATAACAGCAGTGATGACAAGTATGGAGATAATGAAGAAGATATTGATAAAGATTGTCATGACAATGAGAATGATGGTGATGATGAAGACTATAATGATGATAATAGAGAAGCTGATGGAAGAAATAAGGATGACAATGAAAATAGCTGTGATGAAGATGATTCTAAATAAGATAACAGTGATAATGACGTAGATAATGATGGTGGCGATGATGAGGATGATAGCAGCAGTGATGGAAATATGGCAATGAGAATAGCAATGCAAATGAAGAAGACGATTGAGATGATGAAGAAAATATTGATGGTTAATATAATGTGGGTGACAGTGATGATGATGATGATGATAATGAGGATAATAATGATGGTTTCATTAACTATGGTGATGAGGATAATGACAGCAGTGATGAAGAGTAAGGTAAAGGAAATATGGACAGTGATAATTGCTGGTAATGATGATGATGTTGGATATGAGGGTTACTCCAATGATGATGAGCACGAGGAAGGTGGTGGCATTCTTGATAATGGTGACGATGACGATGATGATAATGATGGAGACTGTCTTGCTGGCCATGACAGTATTGATGATGGCAATGTTGGTTTGATGATTATAAGGCAGGTGAAGAGGATGGTGACAGTGATGATAATGAAGACGATAAACATGGTGACAGTGACAGCACTTATCAAGGTGATGATCACATGAATGATGATGAAGCCCACATCTCACCTAAAGATCAGCAGATGACACAAAGGGACTGGCAGTTAGCTTATGTGTGTGGTCACAGAGGACAGTACATTACTGTCACCTTCACCTTATGGTCCGTCATCTGTGTGTGCGTTCAACTCTGTCTTCATCCTGGGGGGTTTCCTTACTCAATTGTGTTCCCTGATATAGGTAACGTCCCACAATGAAATCGGGGTAAAGTGTCACATGAGGCTTTGTGGAGGACTCAACTCTTCTGCCCCTGGACATTGGCACTCAAAAACAGGCAGGCGGTGGGGTAGTCAGGAGGGTCCATTTATGGCTTGAACCCCACTGGAAACACAAATCTTTCCAAAGAGCAAATTTAATTGGCATAACGTAAAAGCGGCCCCCCCCCCCCCCTCACACACCCCCACCAGTCCACAAATCCCTCCCTAAAACACCAACAGAGCCCACAAATCCTCCTAGAAATCCTGCAGCCCACCAAAGCCGTCCACCTAACGAGACACGACAAGGCACCGCGGCAGGCAACGAGCCGCACATTTGTGAATTACAAAAGCCAATTAGTCGGGTCGCTGACTCCGCTTCTGCTTCATTAGGCCGTCGGCCGCGCTTCCCGGCGATTGAAAAAGCAACCTGGCGACGAGGCCCGGCTTGCCTGGAAATCTGCCGGCTTGTTGTGGAGCACCGATGCTGTCAGGTTCACAGCTCGCCTCTAGGAGACACTGCCGCCACCACACTTCTCTCACTGGCCTGTAGTGGGCACCGATGCCAACATTCCAGCTGGCACAAGCGGGCCTCGCGGGCGTCAGCAGTTTGGGAGATTTCCGCCTTCGTGTCATTCATTCCAGCAGATGGCGCTTCCACATCCATCAGTTTTAGGACTCACTGAGGTGTCTTTATGTTATTCAGTTTAGCAGATTTTCCTCCTAATGTTGGGGCCCTCATTCTGCGCTGAGCCATTAAACCTTTCATAAATATTTGTGTACACTCAGCTCTATAAAGCACCCATGTGTGCCAGCTGCCAGCTCTGTGCCATCTCTGCTGATAAAACCTGCCAAGCTGTTTCTTATGGTGCATTTCATCATATACTCACTCCTCTGCTAAGCATTTCATACAAGCTGTGCAAATTTAATTGTGACCAATAGGGGGCATTTCAGAGCCCCCAAACCCCAGACACATCTGCACAGAAAACCAGTGCCAGCTTCAAATACACATTTTACTCAATGGGAAACAGACATTAGCGATATTGACATTCCTTTCCTTTCTCTCTATTCTGTATTCCTCTCCTGTTCTCCCAGCTCCAATTCTTTTTCATGCCACACCCAAGGAGTACTTCCTGTGCCACAAAAGTGCCACCCTTCAACACTTCAGGGGCAGGCGGAACCTCAGTAGAACATGGCAGCCCCCTGATGGCACCCAGGCACTCCAACTGGACTGCTGATTAGGACTTCAAGTCACATGCAGCCCTGCGGGTGTCCACAACAGAGGGATGCTGCCACCTAGTGTACTGGCACAGCATGTCCTTCTTTTTCTGTGCCTCCAATGGACTGAAAAGGAAACACCTATGATCTTAAAGCTGCGAGATATGTCAGCTGGCACGTTCTCATCTGTTAGGTGGCTATCTGGACACAGACAAAACACTGGAGTGAAATAAGCTCTACTTCTCTTGGCCTGGCATAAATAAGGAGGTTGGCTGCTTCTCTATTTCCTGCCTGGCACATCCACTGTGACAGGGACTCTGCTTTTCCTGGGTCGCCCCATGTTATTAATCTACCCTTCAAATGGACTGGGATTGGTATCTGCTGGAGGGCTTAGATGTACACTTGTCATGAAGGACTACCCAATCCCCCTGAGACACTCCAATGGTAACAAATCACCCCAGGACCTTGAAGGGGTACTTGGCACATGTTGGCATTCCATAAGACGTCCTCAAAGACCAAGGGTCATCGTATACATTGGACACGTTCAGGGAAGTTGCTACGCTACTCCATATACAGTAAAGCTCTTAAAGATCCTCAAACTGATGGTCTAGTGGAGCGGGTCAATCAAACACTCAAACCAATGCTAAGAAGAGTGGTAAGGGAAGATGGGCGAGACTGTATGCCAGCCATGATGAAGGCTGTTATCACTCTGGTGGTCCATGAGTGTCTCTTACAGTGGCATTGGTGGAATAGACACGGAGTGAAGCATGCGTGTCACAGCAGAACATTCTGGGCTCATGAGAGGTAAGTCATACCACCCCAGGATGAGAGGGGGCACTGGCGCCAACCCACAACGTCTGCCTTTCCCTCCGGAGCTCCAAGAGGCGACGCCCCGTGAGGTCAACTGACTCCGCCCCTTTCCAGTCGCTGTGCTATTGTTGGACCGCACTGACTGTAGGGAGGCTAACCCTCGCCCGTTTCTGTGTATCGAACGAACCCGCGCTGTTTAGATGCCACCATCGAGTGACATTTTTGTGTTCTGAAAGTGAATGGGACAACCCGGCTGGCGTCCCAACTTTTCACATATCAGGGTTGTGTCGATCCCCCTGCTCAGTGACAACAATGCCATGACAGTGACCGATGTAAACTTCTGGAGAAGATAAAATGGTCAGGAGCCCCAGATTGGGTGACAAAAGTGCTACATTCCTGCCGTTGGACCCCTTGTTGCTAACCACGAGACGTTCACCTCCGTCTTTCCATTTGCTGAACTTCATACATTAAACAGAGAGAGAGTCATCAGATTGGCCGAATCATGGAGTCAGCCAGGTCTTGGTGAGACCAGAGATGTCGTAGTCCTGAAAGTACCGGTGGGCAGGATTGGTGGGCTTAGGTTTGCTTTTTAGGGGGTTTCTAATGCTCTAAAGCCACCTCTGGCGGTGTAGGTTGTTACATTTCAGGGCAAAGGGGGTCTCTGTTATGAGGCATGGGATTGAGTCAGATGTGGGTGGGGTGGGGTGTCCGAGTGTAACCATAGAAGACAAGGCGCCTGCTGGCACTGACAGGATGAGCTGCAGGTAGAGGTCCGAGTTTTGGTGCATAATGAGACTTGCCCCAGCATGCTGGTGCAGTAGGTGAAGATATTTATGCTGTATGATAAATAAATAAATAAATAAATAAATAAGAGGCAAAGGATGGTGGGTGAGACTGGGAGCAGCTGCTGCCTCTTGTTCTCCAGGAGGTGCCATCATGAACTTGGAGTCCAAAGCACTAAAGCATTCCAGAGCACTTCCAGTAATGCCCACTAGAGGGGGATAGCAGCATCAAACCCTGGCTGGTAATAAGAACAAGCGCAGCATCTTTACAAACTAAAAGGTTTATTCTTCACAAAAGGAGTTCCTGTCACTGTGAAGCTCCATGGAACACAAAGGCAATCCAAAGGAAACAGAAAAGTCCCCAGAAAACAGAATCCAAAGGCAAAGCAGAACGTGAGAATGTCGCTGATCCAGAAGAGGTCACAACAAACACAAGAAAACTCACCAACTCCCTGGCACCTTTGAAATGAACCACCGGGACCTTCGAGATTTAGAGGGCGGAGGGTAGTGTGATTGGCAGCTGGCCCCGCCTCTCGGGGGACCACCCCCAAAAACACATGGAACGTAACATCGGCACTGGGCATACATGAGAAAAGTCTAAAACAGAGAATAAAGCACATCAAGAATCAAAAACGAACAAATGGGATGTCAGACATGAATGTGAACCCCCAGCTAGGAGACATGACAGGAGTCTCCACGGGCTTCTCCTCTTTTGAATTGTTGTACGGGAGGCAACCCTGAGCAAGGTGGACCCTGAGGAAAGGGGAATGGGAAGCGTCTGAGAACACACCACGCAGTTTGGCGAGAGATCTGCTAGTGTTGTGTTTCACCAGGGGCTTCCTGCACCCCACTGGAGTTCCAGATCTTGTCTCGTGGACTATTTGGTTTATGTTAATGTTCCTTTTGTTTATCATTTCTTTGTTTGTGATGTTGTCTCTAAGCCTTTGTTATCTGCTGTGTGTTTTTGTGGGCGGTTCCCCAAGAGGCGGGGCCACCTGCCTATAGATTGGGAGGAGTCCCCCAGGTGGTTCACTCGAATGCGCTTGGGAGTTGGTGAGCATTTCTTGTGATTCTACCCGTGCTTTGGGCTTTGTGATTTAGTGGACTATTTTGACTTTTTTTACTCCATTCTTGACCACTGTGAGTGTTACAGTTGGGATGGACTTTGTTCCCTTGTCTGACCAGGAGACCATTATAATGGAAGGTCAGAGAAGGAGCCGTGAAGAATGCAGCAGCAGCAGCAATTACACCAGGGCTGGCATCCCAGTGGCCTAGGAGGGACACTCTGGTTGGGACTGGGCAGTGGGTGACTGCCTGCTATGAGCAGAGTCTCCCTCCTGGAAAGCCCATTGGGTGGCCCTGTTGGAGTCTGTAGGGGCCACCAGGGTGAGCTGACAGATTCTGAATTGCACAGGGACCGGTGTGGCCTGCTGGCCCGGTAGTACGGTGTGTGTGATTGTAAGTGACAAAGAAAATGTGATGTTTGTGCTGAATGTGACACGGGTTTATCAAGTGGGGTGGTGGCAGTGGCAGGGGGCAGGGGTCTGCCCAAGGATCAGAAGCCAGCACTGGATGGGGTGCCAGTTCACCCGTTAAAACCACTTACAAATACACCTGCGTCAGGACAAAATTGAGTTAAAGGTAACATACGCTGAGTGTCGTGTCCCCTTCAGTAAAAGCTTCTGCCAAATAAATAATAAAAAAGGGCAAGTGTGTCCCTGACTGCATGTGATGAAATAGAAACCACAGAGGATGTCAGACTGTAAGGATTTAGTGACCATGACACATACAAAGTTACACAGTGTTTTGAAATAAATAAATAGTACGATTCACCTACATAACCTTCTCAAACTCACTTACTCCATTTCAGAGCCGGGGGTCCAAAGCCTATGGAAGACAATGTAGACACATCCAACTTAGTAAAAAGATTAAAGCCTGTGTGTCTTAACTATGCCCCTCTCCGGAATGGGGCTTGGGTAACCTAGGGCAACATTTAACCCCACCCAGGTTTAGGTACGCCCCATTCTATATGCTTCAGCGAGGACCTTCTTGTGTGTCTGAGTTTCCATGTGTCCATCCGATTGCTATATCTCTATCATTCCAACAGGTGACGCATCCTAAACAGAAAAAAAATGCATTGCACAGGTGGTGCGTTTCAAACATTAACACTGCTTTTATGAATCCCATACAAAACAGTATATACTGTAACAGAGACATACGCTTTATATTTGTCACTCCAGCAGATGGTGCATCCCAAGCATTTGAAAAATATGCATTGCATTTGTCATTCCAACAAATGGTGCATCTCAAACATTAACACTGCTTTTATGAATCCTGTACAAAATAGCATATACAGTAACAGAGACATATGCATTGCATTTGTCATTCCAACAGATGGCATGTAACATCCACATAAAATGTGTTGTATTTTTCATTCCAAGATATGGTGCATTACAAGCATTAACTCGGCTTTTACAAATCCCATACAAAAAGGCATATACTGTAACAGAGACATATGTATAAGGATCTGCGCTGGCATCCCGAAGGTTGCCGATTCGAATCCCCATCACTGCCAAAAGAGATACTACTCTGCTGGGCCCTTGAGCAAGACCCTTAACCTTCAATTGCTCCAGGGGCGCTGTACAATGGCTGACCCTACGCTCTGACCCCAAGGGGGATAAAGATGCATTTCACTGCTTGTTGTCCTGTATAACTATATATGTGACAAATAAATAAAAAATTATTATTTTATTGCGTTTATCATTCCAACAGATGGCACATTACGAACATTTATAGCAATGCATTTTATTACTCCATATGTTCGTGATTCACCATCTGTTATGGTAAATGAATGCATTTTTTTCCTACTATTTGCATTTCAAAATTCATTCCGATAGGCGGCGCACTGTAAATGTCAATGCTGAGGTCTGCGTTGATCATTTAGATTTCAACCTGTGTTAGACATTTAAAACAGCTAGTCTTGAAGAATTAAACTGGGACCTTCCTCCATGAAGGGATACCTGTGTATATTTCAAGGAAAACCTAATGGAATGCAGAGCAATTCAAAATAACAGACGTCCCCTTGTCCGCCACAATTCTGTGTCACGAGCAGCGCGATCGATCCGGGCGTAAAAACTGAAGTCAGTGGTCGGGACGATGCGGAATACCCGCCTTTACCACAAATGAACCCATAGGGGTCCGAAGCCAATCGGATTGTCGCTCAGAGTAAAAGCCTCCGGGAGTCACGTTAGCGCTCGTACACACACACACACCACACACAATGCTGCAGCAGGTTTAAGCTGCTGACAGGGCAGGCAGTACACGACCCCCGCTGTCTCCATCAGCCGCTACCCCCGCAGGGATTCGGCGCTGAACCCCCAATCCACCTGACTGTCTGCTTACTGCATGACGCTATAAAGGGCACCGAAGTCGCTCCCCGAGTCTGCCTGAGGCGTGTAGTGGTTTTGCTCCCACCTGTCAGGCTTTTTATAGACCAACAGCAGATTTCTGGGGGAGGAATGTGTTACTGGAATTCGCCGCAGGGCCCGACGGCTCAATCGCTCACCCCCGCTTTAGCACAGCCGTATTAAAATGACAAATGGCTTCCCGCTCTTCGCGGCTGAGGCCCGGCCGCCGTTACCATGACAACAGGCTCCGCAGACGCTCCCGGCCCTCGTCCGCGTTCCCGCTCGCGCGCGCTCTCCCTGCCTGCCGCTCTTCTCCCGACCCCGTTCTCGTTTCGCACTTTACTTGCGCGTAACGTCACGTGTCAGGATTTCGTCAGCCTGCGGATCTACGCGCGCACACTTACTGCTGCTTACTGGATTCGATTGGTTATACGTCTCCACTGACGCACGCACGGTGTGTGGTCGGGCAGCACTGTGGCGTAGCGGTTAGCGCAGCTCCTTCGTTCAAATCAAGTCCCGACAATAGCATTACGGAGGTATTCACGTTCACAAGTGTTTAAAAGGGAATACACCTCGTGTCAGTGTAACCTCAGGGAGTGTCCAGCTCTGATCTGGGGGGTTTTGGGTGCTACAGTGGCTTACAGTTTTTCCATCCTGTCATTCTTTCTTCTTCAGCGACCACTTTCTGCTGTTAATTGACTTCTTTTCTTTATATTCTAATTGTCTATTTTGTGACCCAGTTCTCTGAATTACTTCCTTTTTCTTTCTGGCACCCAAATAAGAATGAGAAGTGAAGTTAGTGGGTGTTGGGGTCTCTTTCACTACAAGCAGTTTCTTACCTTCTCGTGTGTCCTGACTCACCTGTACATATGATGAACCGTTAGACTCGTCTTGATGTCTGTCTAGTTATGTAAGATGTCAGACTTTTGGGGGGTCTCCCCTGTTTTTGGTCCTTTAAACCTGAACACCTCTCAGTTTTGGTCCATATTGTGTGCATAAAATGACACCCTTATGATAAAGAGCAAACCAACAAGTGTCAAGGGCCACATCCACCGTCCACAGGTGTTTATCCCCTAATAGGATACGAGGGGGTCACAAAACTTAAAAGAAAAGAGGAATCGGTAACGTGGGCATGGGGAGTGCTGTTTGATGCTACTTAGATGTTGCTGATCACAGCCATGATCACATTTTTGATATCTGATTTGTTACCGGTGGTCCCTGCCCTCTCAGAATCACCTCCAGAAGGTTCAAAATGGCCAATTTCAAACATAGATAGATAGATAGATAGATAGATAGATAGATAGATAGATAGATAGATAGATAGATAGATAGATAGATAGATAGATAGATAGATAGACAAAAGGTACTATATGATAGATAGATAGATAGATAGATAGATAGATAGATAGATAGATAGATAGATAGATAGATAGATAGATAGATAGATAGATAGATAGATAGACAAAAGGTACTATTAGATAGATAGATAGATAGATAGATAGATAGATAGATAGATAGATAGATAGATAGATAGATAGATAGATAGATAGATAGATAGATAGATAGATAGATAGATAGATAGATAGATAGATAGACAAAAGGTACTATATGATAGATAGATAGATAGATAGATAGATAGATAGATAGATAGATAGATAGATAGATAGATAGATAGATAGATAGATAGATAGATAGATAGATAGACAAAAGGTACTATATGATAGATAGATAGATAGATAGATAGATAGATAGATAGATAGATAGATAGATAGATAGATAGATAGATAGATAGATAGATACCTTATTAATCCCCAAGGGGAAATTCACAGGAAGGAGCTGTCAAAAGGCCTCGGGGGTAAAGCTGTAGAAAGGCACAAGTTAGGGTTAGGGTTAGGTGTAGGGTTAGGAGAAGACCACAAAAAGAAGGCTTTAGGGTGGCAGTTGGGGTGTCCCACCCCTCAAAAACCCCTTAAAAAAAGCCAATCAGTCAGTAAGAGGTGTGGAACCCAGGGGGCGCTCCATTGGCCCCCACCCCAACACAGACAGGCAGAGACATGAGTTTCAGCACAGCACATATTTATTTAGTAAAGGAGAAGCGGGTCTCCCTCGCTCCCCCCAACAGGACCAAATGCACAGGCCCTTCTGCTTCTTTTGTCTCTGTTCTGTGTCTTATCCACCTCCATTCGTCCTCCTCCTCCTCTTCTTCCTCACTCTGGCCCATTGAGTGGAGTGAGGTGGCTCCTTTCGTGTTGGCCCTGGTAGGTTTATTAAGGCCTGGAATCACTCCCAGCTCTGCAGCTCCCTCTAGTGGTCCCCCAACAGAACTGAGCCAAACTCCAACTCCCAACGTGCATTGCAGGAATCCATGATGCCACAGCCATCCAGGAGGGGTCTCTGCAGACCGGCCAACAAACTCTCAACCTAAATCCACATCCGGCCCTCAAAACCCCACCTCCTTCTGATGTCATCTCCAGTTCCCAGAACACCTTTCTGCCATTACATCACTTCCTGTCTACCAAATATATATATATGGCAGCCATTTTTGTTTTTTCCTCAGTTCTGTTTTGAGCTCCTGTCTAAAAAGGCCAACCTTATTTCAAGTTTACTGGGTGGATCCCCAAACCCCAACTCAAGGTCCTTCCACCCAGCTGGTGTCCCGGCCGGGTAATGATCATGGCCACCGATCACAGGGCTAGGGGAGGCCCCTCTGTAATCTTACAGGGCAGAAAGCTAAGACAATTTAAGACATGACATGCACTGCAGTGTTTAACAGATGGATATCAAAGTCATCCTATAGCCGATAGACTGATGGACAGACAGGCAGATTTGAAAGGCGCTATATAACAGGTCATGTGATGAGCACTCTCCCATACGACAGACGGCATATTCAAGTCCCGGTTTAGCAGGCGGTTTGCTTGAATCGGTGGACGCTGGTGTGGCTTGCGCCGGAGCATTGGACGTCTGTTTTAATTCTTAACGCTGCGCATTTCAGGCTCCACCGCTTCTCCGAGGTTGAAGACGAGAGTGTGCGCAGCTGACAACACCAAACCATCCCCCCCCCCCCCCACCCCCCCCCCCCCCCCCGGTATTGTGCTCTTGTCATTGTGCGCAGCGCCGTCAGTACGCTCATTTTGAAGAGACATCGGCAGTTTGCTGGGTGTCCCGAACTCAGAGCCGTGGCCCGCGTGTCCCGTGTCTGTGAGAGTGGGCTCGGCTGATGGTGGTCCTAACCCCGCCCCCCATCTGTGATTCTGTCCCAGCTGGCCAGCGCCGGGCCTGAGGAGCGGAGCGCTGGGGTTAGTTAATTACCCAGAAGCGTCTCTAATTATCGCCGAGTCGCGCTCTCCTGCCGCCTCTACTGGGACTTCATTTTCCACCTCTGACTGGCGGAGGAGGGTTTGTTGCATTTCAATTCCCCACACGTTGTCCATCATTTTCCGTGTGTTTCTTTAGCTTTCCTTTCTCGCAAACGTTTTTCCCATTCCGTGATTTCCTTCGTGTGACGGTAAACCCGATGAAGCCATCACACACTGACAAGCCATTCACGTGTATTATGTTTGGCTGAGTTCATATTAGAAGTAATATGGGAGCTCATTACCACCAGATTTATTGGAGGAGCTTCAGCAGCTGGGACCCCCTGATGGATTGAGGATAGCGGTGGGTGTGATGGGGGGGTCACGTGTGTCCTGTCCCTCGGCTTCTCGCTGATTTACGCGCAGGTCACACGATAATCACACACGTTTTATTATTTTTTAATGAGCTCCTCTCCACACCCCGACTCCTGCTCATTATTTAATTCTTGCACGACACACTCGACCTCTGCTTTCATTTAGTAGTTGACATTGTCCACCCATCGGCAGTATATGTGAACATCCACTTTAATAAAAGAATGTGCCGCTGTGTCTGTCTGTGTATCTGTCCGGTTGCTATGTCTCTGTCATTCCAGCAGATGGTGCACCACATACATTTGTAGTAAAGCATTTTAATTACAATGAATGTTTGTGATGCGCCATCGGTTGGAATGACAAATGCAATGCATTTAATTACTACATGATTATAAAACCTGCAGTGGGCTGGCGCCCACTGTTTGTTTGCTGCCCTGTGCCCTGTGTTGGCTGGGATTGGCTCCAGCAGACCCCCTTGAACATGTATAGCGGGTTGGATAATGGATGGATGGATGATTATAAAACACATTCCAACAGATGGTGCAGTGCAAACATTAATGCTGAATGAAGACAAGTCTACATTTCAACCAGACGTAGATGGGTAGCACAGCTAGTAAGAGTAGAAGGTCAGAGTTTTACAAGCGATTGGACCCCCATTCAGGCCGTGACTTGCTCATTTGCTTTGCCAAGACGTAAGCTATCCCAAAGTCTTATCTAATGGTGTTTTAGATGTGGCCACCACTTAATTCAGTAGTCACACCAAAACACAGAGAGCTGTACATGAACAACAGAGATGGATGTTTGGGAAGAATAAAGGAAGATGGCAGCCAAGAAACAGCTGGATACATAACAGTAAACCATCAGGACTTGATGGAGGTCACCATAGACCAAAGAATGGCCATTGATGGAAACCTAAAGGCCATTCTGGTTTGGAATTCAATAAAGAAAATCATTCAGTCAGTCAGTCAGTCAGTCAGTCAGTCATTATCCAACCTGCTATATCCTAACTACAGGGTCACGGGGGTCTGCTGGAGCCAATCCCAGGCAGCACAGGGTGCAAGGCAGGAACAAAACCCGGGCAGGGTGCCAGCACACCACAGGGAACACACACACACACATAAAGCACACACTAGGGACAATTTAGGATTGCCAATGCACCTAACAACAACGTCATAAGTGGAAGGCCAAGACATCTGTGTTATATACTCATGAAGTAAAAGGACAATGAAAAATAAAAAAGACGCATCTGACAAACTACAGCAAAGTGGGAGGGTGACATGAACTGGCAGGGACAATGACCAACGCTTGGAGCGCTCAATAGTATGGAGTACTGGCACCTTAGAGCACTGGCAGACATTTCTTAGCATACCGGTGAGGACCACCATGCTACACCAGCAACGCTTTAAAATTTCTTGGGTCCCTGCTCGCCCATCACACCCCTCCCCTTTAATTGTATTGCATCACTTGATGTACCCTCTGCTCACATGGGCATGTATTGCCATACACAGAGCACTGCCAAGTCACTTGGTTCCACTTCAGAGCAGGTCAGCTTAGGACGTCCGTCCTGCTGAAGGCTCCGCCCAAATGTGACGCCTCCTTCTTATAGAGCTGGAAGGGGCGGGGCCTACATTGGGTGCTGTGGGCGGGTCATAGATCCTCATTGGGGGTCTTCTCGGAGCTGTGGAGGGAAGGGAGAAATCAGTTATCGACAGCGCCCCCTGTCGTCCTGGAGCAGTATCACGTACCTCAGCTGAGCCATGGAGGTGACCCTCAGGCGTGACGAGCTATAAACTCGTTCAAGTGGCCCACACGGGTGCAAGGAAGTCTGTTAACCACAGAATAGGCTGGTAAGACCAATTTTATGATTTTTTAGACCATTATTAGCATTTTCATTGTTATATTTAAACTTCTTCTACATGTTTTACCTGTTTTAAAAATTTTCTTCCTACCCTAGCAAACCAGACGGGCACACAGATATACAGACACACAGACATTTGCCCTTTCATTAAAGAGGATCGATTATTGCTTTTGAATTATTTCTCATATTCTGATGTTTTCTCTATTATGTTGATAATTGTATTTTGTTCCTGTAACTACACCTCCTTCATTTATCACATACACACAGTTCAGTATGTAGTGTAAGAGATTAGACAGACCACCATTAAACGGTGGGGCACCACTTGGCATAATTGAAAAGCAGAAAAACAAGCAATAGTTGCAAAGAGTGGCTTTTCAGATAAGAACTCCACAGTGAACTGATCTCAAAATGTCCGGACTTCTGGTCACATGTCCACCCGGCAGGAAGAGGTGGGTCTAGGCAGACAGACACAGGAAGTGACATCAGAGATGTTCCAGCTGTCAATCATCTGGTCTGCAGAGAGAAGAAGACAGCAGGCATCAGAGCACAGCGCCAACCCCTGGAGTGGCAGGTGATGACAGTCACCAGCACCCTTACACTGTCCCCTATGCACACGTGTGTGACGACAGTGAAATGCTTAGTCACTAAACACAAAGACTGTACATTCAAGAAGAACAGAAAAAGACAATAAGTATTAAATACCCTGAATAATAATAATAATAATAATATTTTAATTATTATTGTTGTTGTTGTTATTATTAAGTAGAGGTTGTGTCCAGCAGGGGGCGTGTGCTCCCCAAGGTGTGTTCTTTTTCACAGATGAAGGACATACCTGAACCTTAATACAGACCCCTTTAGTAACCCAGGAGGAAAGATTAAGACAAGAGAAATATGGTACAAAGGAATTAATATACGCCCCCCCACGGGTTCAAGGGTGGCACCTGTAAGAAAAGACACAAAACCACATGAAAGAGTTGGGGATCACCCCGTATACTTGAAAACGCAGGTGTGAACATACGTCTTTATAGACAGGAGTCCAAAGCAGAACTGAAGAGATTACAAAACGGCCATCATATAGAATCAAAAAACAGGAAGTGATGTAACGGTAGAGGGGCATCTTGGGACCAGAAATGACATCAGGAGTGGGTGGGTTCTTGGGAATGGAACAGGAAGTATTGCTTGGTTGTCTTCTGGGTATCGGAAGTGGTGTTAGTTTGACAGTTCATCGGTTGTCCTGCAGGGGAAGGTGAGAAAGAGTTAGAGGACAGCGCCAACCCCTGGTCCAGAGCACTCATTTGTGCCCATAAAGTGTCTCCTAATCGCATGTGGGTGACATACCATAATATTTAAGACACAGCGATGGCAGGTCTATTAAAGCCCTTGTCATGTTTAGGACTTTGTCACATGTCCCTCACATGACTTGAAGTCTGCAGGTGCTGAGGGTCTTCTCTGGTGAAGTTCTGCCAAGCCTCTGATGCAGACATCTTGTTTCGGTGGGCTTGTCCTCTTCAGCATATGGGAGGTCTGCTCAAGTGAATTGAAATCGGATAACTGGCTTGGCCAATCCAGAATTTTCATCGTTTAGCTTTGTTGTGTGGCCTCAGCAGTCTGTTTGGCTCATCATCTTGTTGTAGGATGAAGTGCCGTCCACTGAGTGTGGAGACATTGACTAGAACTCGAGCAGATCAGATGTTTCTGCGCTCCTCAGAATTCATTGTGCCATCAGCAGGTCCATCATCAATGAAGAGAAGTGTGCAAGGACCTGTGCCAGCCATACATGCCCCAACCATAACACCCCCAGCACCACCATGTTTAACAGATGAGGTGGTCTGCTTCGCAGTTCCTTGTGGTCTCCACACTTTGCTCTCGCCGTCACTCTGATGAGGTTCATCTTTGTCTCGTCGGTCCACAAGGCCTTTTCCCAGAATTCTGCAGGCTCCTTGTAGTCCTTTTTCACAAACTGTAACCTGGCCATCGTGTTTTAGTGGTCTCCATCTTGTAGGGTGTCCTCCTCTGTGTTTCTGTTCGTGAAGTCTTCTGCTGATAGTTGTCTCTGACACACACATCAGCCCCCTGAAGACTGTTAACTGGTCTGTCAGAGAGGAGTTGAGGTCTTTTTCTTGACCATAGTGAGGATTCTTCTGTCGTCAGCAATGGAGATCTTCATTGGCCTACCAACCCCCTTGTAATTACTGAGCCCACCAGTGTGTTCTTTCTTCTTCATGATATTCCAGACAGTTGATTTTGGTTATCCTAAGGTTTCACTGATGTCTCCGATGGTTAGATTCTTGTTTTCAGCCTCATGATGGCTTCTTTGACTGTCATTGTCACAGCTCTTGTCCTCATGTTAATCAATGGCAGCTACAGAATCCAAAGGGTAGAAGCCAGCTGAGGGGTTTTATGAAGCCATGAAACCCACCTGAGGAATCACAAACACCTGTGGTGTCAACTGTCCCAGATGTTATGGTGCTCTGGAATGGGGGGGGGGGGTCTGTGTAGAAAAAGTGTCATGTGACAGACATGTATGTAAACCCCCTTAAATGAAAGTCTGCCGTGTGCACTTGAATCGCAAGTCTGAGGTGTTTGATTTGTCATTTTAAAACTGTGGTGCAGAGGGGGACATCAAGGACAGATGGGTCTTTGTCCCCAACACTGTGGAGGCCACTGTATGTCTATATTGTCACACACGTGCGAATGGGAGGTAGCTAATGGGCCTGAATAATGATAATTCAATGGGGTTTGCGAGGTACACTGGCTTTCTCTCTCAATCTCCTGCAGACCATTCACAGGAAATCCCACCGGGTTCTATGATGATGTCACTTCCGTTTTTTTTTTTTTTTGACAGCTATGATGATGTCACTTCCTGTGCCTATGATGATGTCAGTTCTGTTTCCCCCCCGCACCTATGATGATGTTGCTTCCGTTTTCCAGCGCCCGCAATGATGTCACATCCAGCTCAGTGGCCATGATGATGCCACTTCCATTTTCGGTGCCAATGATGACGTCACTTCCAGTTTGTGTGTGTGTGTGTATTTTGTTTTGGGTCCATGTGATGACATCACTTCCAGTTCTGATGCCCATGATGATGTCACTTCCGGTTTTTTTTTGGACAGCTATGATGATGTCACTTCCGGTGCCTATGATGATGTCACTTCTGTTTCCCCCCTGCACCTATGATGATGTTGCTTTCTTTTTCCAGTGCCCACGATGATGTCACTTCTGGCTCAGTTGCCATGATGATGCCACTTCCATTTTCCGGCACCTATGATGATGTCACTTCCGTTTTCGGTGCCTATGATGACGTCACTTCCGGTTGTGTGTGTGTGTGTTTTTTTGGATCCATACGATGACATCACTTCCAGTTCCAGTGCCCATGATGACGTCACTTCTGGTTCCAGCGCCTATGATGACGTCACTTAAAGCCACCATCTTTGCTTCTCTAAATCAGTATCTACCATATGGGCAAAAGTATTGGGGGATTCAGGCGTTGTAATTAGACCCATTACCACAGGTGTATAAAATCAGCAGCTAGCCATGTAGTCTCCATTTAATAATAATAATAATACATTTTATTTATATAGCGCCTTTCCCATGCTCAAAGCACTTACAGAATATAAGAAGAAGGGCAGGGTATACAGTATATAGCATTGTACAAACCAGATAAATAAATACAGAAGATTACGACAGTGAATTCAGAGAAAAAAGACTAACAGACAACATAATTGGTGGTCTCACACACACACAGAGGTTACATGAGCATCCTGACAGAGAAGCAAACTGAGAGAAGGTAATAAAGTCAAGTAGAGCTAACAGCCTTCCTGAACAGATGAGTTTTGAGTTGTTTTTTAAAAGAATTCATGGAGTCAGCTGACCTGATTAATTTCGGTAGGTCATTCCAGAGTCTGGGCGCTATACAGCTGAAGGCCCTGCTGTCACCCATGGAGTGTAGATTAGTGAGGGGCACAACAAGATTACCAGAATCAGAGGACCTTAGTGGGCGGGCAGGCACATAGTGATGGAGAAGGTCACTGATGTAGTTTGGCGCGAGGTTATTTAAGGCTTTGTAGGTTATTAGTAGGATTTTATATTCGATTCAGTGAAGATGGAGCAGGATGAGTGTGAGTCATGAGGTCTCTGGAAAGGTGTTTCACTTTATAATCGAACGAGCAGTTGTTCACAGAGTCCCAAATGAGACACATTACCTGCATTGTGAAGGAGCATCAGTTACAGCACTATGGCTATATGACACAATTCCCCAAGGGTGATCCAGATCACAGGATCCTCATTGTTGATGACTGTGCAGCTAGATCAGGCCAAGAGGATGCCCACGTAACACCTGGTTGCGGCCAATAGATGGTCATTTTCGGAGGGTTGGACTGGACTGTATGTCTGCCTTGGGGGTTGCCAAACAGGATCCCGAGCTGTTTTGTTGTGTGGTGGGTGCGGCAACGCACTGTACCAGTGCATGTTCCCTACCTCTCATTCCAGAGTCTGGGCGCTATACAGCTGAAGGCCCTGCTGTCACCCATTTGCAGACAGAGCTCAGTGACTGGTCCTGAGATAGGATGCTACCTTTGCAATTTGATGGTTCGTGAAATTTCACCCCTGCTGGATATTCCACGGTCCCCTGTAAGAAAGTGGAAGCGTTTAGGAACAACAACGACTCAACCACAAAGCGAAAGACCACCACGTAAAGTGGCAGAGTCTGGTCAACCACTGCTAAGGCTGTAGCGGCTGCCACATGTCCTGTTGTCCCTTTGTCAGTTTGTGTCTCCTTTAGGGTGTACATCAGGAAATGGGTAGCTGATAGTTCACCGAAAATGGGGAACTGCACCTTTAAAGGGAAGACAAAGTGCGGACAGGACGGTTGGGCTGAAGACGATGTGAGGGGAGAGGGCATTGAGCAGCGATGTGAGGAGAAATGCCAAGAATCCACCTGTGGAGACGCATCTCTGAAGACAAACCTTTTTAGTGGTTTCACCAGAACGGTTGACCTTTGGGACTGGCAGGACAGCACATGTAAGTTATTGGCATGAAATGCTGTGGGGCTCTTGAACTGTAGGGACAGCAATCCAATTTGGAGCATCTCGCACCCTAATCTGTTAAAGTTTGTCTTTGATTCTTGTTATGTACTTGTTTTTTGGGGAATTACATAAACTGTCTGGTCTGTTAATACATAAATAAACCTGCTGATCCGGGGCGTGTGGTGAGAGTGTCAAAAACAGGATGAGCGTTGGTCAGATTTCAATAAGGAACTGCTAGCGGTATTCTGATCGTGCAGCGGCCCTGGGCTTAGTTGCTCTCCCGGGGTGGCGGTACAAGGTGCCCAGTGTGTAAAAGTCGCCAACCCTCTGCTGATTCCACAGCTGAGAAGTTCCAAACGTCTGTGCGGCAGCAGACTTCATAGAATGGGTTTCCATGGCCGAGCAGCAGCCTTCAATCCTCACATCACCAAGTCCAAGGCCAAGCGTCGGACGGAGTGGTGGAAACGGGTTCTGTGGAGTCACAAGTCACACTTCTCTGGCAGGCAGATGGGCACGTCTGGGGTTGGCGGATGCCGGGAGAACATTACCTGCCTGACCGCACTATGCCAACTGTGAAGTTTGGTGGAGGAAGAATAATAGTGGGTTGTTTGTCACAGTTTGGGCTCGGCTCTTTACTTCCAGTCTTAATGCTTCAGCATACCGAGACATTTTGGACAACTTTGTGGAAGTCCCGTTTCTATTCCAGCATGACTGCACCCCATAAAGACATGGTGGGCTGAGTTTGGTGTGGAAGAACTTGAGTGGCCTGCACAGAGCCCTGACCTCAACCCCATTGAACACCTTTGGGATGAACTGGAATGGAGATTGTGAGCTCAGGCCTTCTCATCCCACATCAGTGCCTGACCTCATAAATGCTCTACAGAATGAATGGGCACAAATACCCACAGAAACACCCCCAGAACCTTGTGGAAAGCCTTCTAAGAAGATATGGAAGCTGAAACCACTCCATTTTAAAGTCTATGTGTTTGAATGTGGTGTCATTAAGGTCCCTGTTGGCATAATGGTCAGGCATCCCAATACTTTGGTCCCTACCTTACTATTCCCAAAGCCCACTTAATCTGCACATATGGATTGTCACACACATGCACATGGGAGGCAGTCGAAGGGCTCAAGTGATTGGACTTCCACTCCGGGCCAGAGGGTGGCGATGTGTACTCACTCACCCTCTCATTCTCTCTCTCTCTTCTCCAGACCCTCCAAAGAAGATCCAGCATGACATCACTTCCAGTTCTGGTCCTACAAGCCCACCCTGTCCTCTCTACCCACTAAAACCTGTTCAAAGTCTTGTCAGTTCAGTTTGCTCTCAGTCCCTGGTGACGGCTCTTTGCTTCATTTCTAGCGTATTGTGTGCCGAGTACACAGGGTGGCCACCCCAAACCTTTTTTCTGCCTCTCGTCTCTCTTTTTCAGCATTTTATAAAATGGGGTTTCTTATAAGACAACAAGCAGAGGGTGATGGTGTGAGGGACCTTATCAGAGTTGGGTGACATTAAGAAATGGTGACCAGCAGGGGTCAGTGCTGAGGCTGCTGCTATTTATAATATTCATAAATAATTCAGATAGGCATTGTGGGAACCAGCCTGGACACAGACAGGTAGACATGTTGTTTTCACCTCACACACGTTTATGTACACTATTATTTACAATAGTGAGCACACCCCAGTGCCTCAGCACCAATCACCCCTTCAAGTCCTGGCCAACACACACAATGCCTCCACTCCTCTCCTCCAAGCTCCGTCCACTTCCACCCGATTCCAGCCTTGAATGGAGGGAGGCGACCCCTTTTATTCACCCCCTGATGGGCTCCAGGTGCTTCCTGATAAGCCTCCGCCAACACACCCCCGTGTGGCAGAAGCACCGGCTGTGTACCCAGAAGCCCTCCAGGTGTCCCTGATCCTCTTCCCCCCAGCACTTCTGGGTGTGGCGGAAGTGCTGAGGTCCAGGGCTCCCACTGGCAGTGACCATGGGCCCCTACAGGATTGAGCTTCCCACCTCTGTACCTGTGGCCCCCAACACAACCAGGGCGATCGCCCCCTCGTGGTTTGGAGGAGGCACAAGCCCTCCTCCGGTCCTCCTGGGCGTCCCGGTTGGGTACCACCCCCAGCCGCGTGCCACAGCATATAAGAACAAGCTGGTGAAGTTTGCAGATGATGCCAAGAGAGGTGGATTAGCAAATAATTTGGAATCCATTATATCATCATAGAGGGACTTGGACAGCAGACAGGGCTTGGGCAGAACTGTGGACGATGAAATTTAATGTCAGTAAATGTGAAGAATTACAGATAGGAAGGAAAAATGTGAGGTTTGAATACACAATGGGCGGTCGGAGAATCGAGAGTCCACCTTATGAGAAGGATTTAGGAGTCATAGTGGACTCTAAGCTATCGACTTTCCAACAGTGTTCAGAAGCCATTAAGAAGGCTGTCAGGTTTTATAGCGCCTTGATGTGTGGAGTACAAGTCACAGGAGGTTCTGCTCAAGCTTTATAACACACTGGTGAGGCCTCATCTGGAGTCCTGGGTGCAGTTTGGGTCTCCAAAAAGACATAGCAGCACAAGAGAATGTCCAGAGAAGAGGGACAGGGCTGATTCAGGGCTACAGGGGATGAGTTATGAGGAAATATGAAAAGAACTGAGCCTTTACAGAGATGATGAGGAGACCTGAGTAAAGTGTTTAAAATGATGAAGGGCATTAGGCCAGTGGATCAAGATGGTGACTTTAAAATGAGTTCATCGAGAACACGCGGACACAGCTGGAAACTTGTGAAGGGGAAACTTCACACAAACATCAGGAAGTTTTTCTTCACACTGAGAACCACAGACACATGGAATGAGTGACCAAGTAGTGTGGTGGGCAGGAGGACTTCAGGGACCTTCAAACAGCAACAACAACAACATTTATTTCTGTCGCACATTTTCATACAAATGATGGAGCTCAAAGTGCTTTACATTGTGAAAAAAAGAAAAAAGACAAAATAAATAAGAATTAATACAAATACAGAAGAATAAAAGTAAGGTCCGATGGCCAGGGAGGACAGAAAAAAAAAAAAAAAAAAAACTCCAGACAGCTGAAGAAAAAAAAAAAAAATCTGTAGGGGGTCCGAGGCCATGAGACCACCCGACCAGCCCCCTCTAGGTATTCTATCTAACATAAATGATCAGTCCCTACGGTGGGTTGGCACCCTGCCCGGGATTGGTTCCTGCCTTGTGCCCTGTGTTGGCTGGGATTGGCTCCAGCAGACCCCGTGACCCTGTGTTCGGATTCAGCGGGTTGGAAAATGGATGGATGGATAAATGATCAGTCCTCATTGTATTCAGGGTTGTCATGGAAGAACTCAACTTGATGTTATTTGGGAAGAATTAAGTGGACATGACTGGCAAAGTTTGCTGGGCTCAATGGCCCGTTCTCTTCCAGATTGTTCTGATGTTCTTCAACTCCTCAGGGAAGATTTGGAGTTTTTTGTGCACAACTTCTTCTGCTACTTCTTTGCCCCACTGGTCCTTAATGCAGAAACACGATTGTTTCTAACGGAGAGTATACATTGTGGCCTGTAGGTGGCATCACTGACACACAGGTGCTTATCCTTTTCATTAAGGTTGGATTAGCCTGTGCTTACCTGTCTAAGACGAGTTGAAATCCAAGTAATCACCTAGACCTCAGCATTAACATTTGCAGTGCTCCATCTATTGCAATGTATTTTGTGATGCATGTGATAATAAAATGCATTGCTTTAATCATTCCAACAGATGGTGCATCACAAACATTTGTAGTAATAAAATGCAGCACTACAAATGTTTGTGACACACCATCTGTTGGAATTCAGTGTATTTGGTATGGTATTTGTTAAAGCAGTGTTAATGATTGTGATGCACCGTCTGTTGGAATGCAATGCATTCGTCTCCATTCCATTTGATATGGTATTCTTAAAAGCAGTGTTAATGCTTGTGACACACCATTCCCCAACTTGGGATAACTGGCAGTGCAATGCAGACCATTCAAGACCGTAAGAGAGTTCTCCTCCATCCTGATAGTGGCTGTTAATATCCCACCATGAGCTAAGTAATCACCTATACCTCAGCATTAACATTTGTAGTGCTCCATCTATTCCAATGTATTTTGTGATGCATGTGATAATAAAATGCATTACTTTCATCATTCCAACAGATGGTGCATCACAGACATTTGTAGTAATAAAATGCAGTACTACAAGTGTTTGTGACACACCATCTGTTGGAATTCAATCTATTTGGTATGGTATTCTTAAAAGCAGTGTTAATGCTTGTGACACACCATTCCCCGACTTGGGGTAACTGGCAGTGTGATGCAGACCATTCAAGATGGTAAGAGAGTTCTCCTCCATCCTGATGGTGGCTGTTAATATCCCACCATGAGCTAAGTAATCACCTAGACCTCAGCATTAACATTTGCAGTGCTCCATCTATTGCGATGTATTTTGTGATGCATGTGATAATAAAATGCATTACTTTCATTATTCCAACAGATGGTGCATCACAAACATTTGTAGTAATAAAATGCAGCACTACAAATGTTTGTGACACACCATCTGTTGGAATTCAATCTATTTGGTATGGTATTTGTAAAAGCAGTGTTAATGATTGTGATGCACCATCTGTTGGAATGCAATACATTCGTCTCCATTCCATTTGATATGGTATTCTTAAAAGCAGTGTTAATGCTTGTGACACACCATTCCCCGATTTGGGATAACTGGCAGTGTAATGCAGACCATTCAAGACGGTAAGACAGTTCTCCTCCATCCTGATAGTGGCTGTTAATATCCCACCATGAGCTAACGCTAAATTAGCATTGGAAGAGCTGTACTGCCTGATTAGCAGACAAATGAACGCCAATGTGGACGCGGTTGTGATGGTGGCTGGTGACGTTAATCATGTAGAATTAAAAGCGGAGCTTCCCAAATTTCGAGGATTTATAAACTTTCCAATTAGAGAGAATAGCATTGTGGATCAAGTGTATCACCACATAACAGGAGCATACAAGGCTGTAGCAGCCCCACATCTGGGCATGTCGGAGCACATCTCAGTGGAGCTGATGATACGACCCGTGGTGGGTCTCATATCAGACAATGATGAGACTCACTACAGAGAGGAGATGCGACATCTAGCACTATGGTGCTCAGCCAAAAACCTCATCTTGAACACCAGCAAGACCAAAGAGGTCACTGTGGACTATAGAAGGTCCAGAAGAACAGAACATGCTCCTATATTCATACACGAGGAGGCTGTAATGTGTGTGGACAATATCAAGTTCTTGCGTATCCACATCACATCGGATCTGACCAGGTTTATGAACACATCTCACCTGGTAAAGAAGGCCCAACAAAGACTCCTCTTCCTCAGGAAGATGAGACGTTCTGGATTATCCTCTCTGCTGCTCACAAACTTCTACAGATCCGCTGCAGAAAGCAAGCAGTGTGGTACAGCAGCTGCACAGCACAGGACAGGAAAGACTTGGCACGGGTGGTGAGAACAGCACAGGGGATTGTGGGGAGTCCTCTCCTAGACCTGGACTCTGTATATGCTGGAAGGGTGAAGAAGAGGGCCAAACGTATAGCTGTGGGTCTCACCCATCTGGGAAATGGACTGTTTGTACCACAGAAACATAAAAACACGTCCTGGCAGACTGAAAGACAGCTTTTTCCCCAGAGCTGTGAAGTCCATCTGCCCCTCCTGATACCCATACACACATACATCTACATCTCCCCCTAACCTGCCCCCCTGTAGGCACACACATACACTTTACCTCGTAATCAAACACACACACTTGTATTCCTCCCCTGCAGACCCACACACACACATCACTGGTCTCTGCAGGCATACTACCTCAGGAAAAGTCTGGACTTGATGATGTCTTATTGCTTATTGCTGCTGTCCTTTATATTTATTATATTTATTTTATTATTTATAGTGTATTGTGTATTTTAAGTATTCTGCCTTGAAGCCGAGTCCTACCAACAAAAACTTCATTATGTGTATGCATAATGACAATAAAGAATTCTATCTATCTATCTGTTGAAATGCAATGCCTTTGGTGTGGTATTCGTAAAAGAAGTTTAATGTTTGAGATGCGCCATCTGTTGGAATGTAATGTGTTTGTTTCCATTAGATGCCATTTGGTATGTTCAAAGCAATGTTCATGTTTGTGAGGCACTATGTGTTGGAATGCAATGACTTTGGTAATGTATTCGTAAAAGCAGTGTTCATATTTGTGATGCACCATCTGTTGGAATGTAATGTGTTTGTCTCCATTAGATGCCATTTGGTATGGCATTTGTAAAAGCAGTGTTTGTGTTTGTGAGGCACCATGTGATGGAATGCAATGCCTTTGGTATGGTATTCGTAAAAGCAATGTTAATGTTTGTGACACGCCATCTGTTGAAATGCAATGCATTTGTCTCCATTCCATGTTATGCTTGCCCCTTCATTTTTTTTTTACTTTAAAGCCATTTCATTCTAAACTTGAGATGGTTCCTTTTCAGCAGTTTACGTTGGCTGTGTTTTTTCGGGGGGGGGGGGGTTACGATGGCTTGATGATGCCATCTGAGACAGACTGGGCACCAGCATACCCATTGCTCGACTGACTTTTGTGACATGAAAGGTGTCTGAACTTGCATGTCTTGCCAGTCCTCACCAGAAGGGGGACACACCTGATTAGTGGGGTCAGTTAAAGCTGACGTTAGAGAAGTTGGCACACATGAAGGCTTAGGGGGCACATTGAGGAAGCTCCGCCAGAGTTGGTGATTGTAATAATCACAATCCTCATAAAGTACCAAACAGTAATGCTCATCAATCTCTGATCTTGGTTGTGACGCACAGAATGAATAAAGCAGTCGAACAAACACCATTGCAGTCTCCATTGTTCTGAGATGCAGTGAAAGAGCCCAATGAACAAAGCGCCAATAACAGCAAGCGCTGCTTGAATTTCAAAGCCCCCCCAGCTGGCCCAGCACGTCCTCCTCCCTGTCCTATATTTCACATTTACTTCTTCTGTTCCACATATTTCACTCCTGACGCTTCCTTTTCATTTTTTTAAACAAAGGAGCACTTGAGCAGAGTTTTATTCACCTGTTTTTAAAAACAACAAAACACCCCCGAGTCTCACACTTCAAAGTCAATTGTAACAATCAGAAAAGGCAGCGCCATCTTTGAGCGAGGGGAATCTGAAACCCTCCTAATTTAAACAAAAAGCCAATTTAATATGCAAATTGAAAAAACATCATGCAAATGCTCCCAAAGTCAGCCCCCCTCCACAGCATGGCAGGCTCCGCCTCAAGGATATTTGCATGTTGTCACATGGGGTGTAGAGGGCGGGGCCTGCCATGGTGCACCTTCAGCAATTGGGGTGCAGAGGCAGGCGTTCCAGAAGCCCACCCTGCACTCCCACCACGGCGAAGCTCCTGCAGGCCTCGGCAGTCATTGCAGAAATTCAATTTGCTTTCGAAACAGTGAAGAAATTGAAAAATGATTTCCCACGGCTAGAATGTCGGCTTGTGCTCCTGTAATCCCATAAATCACAGGCGTCGGCCCCTCAGTCCCTGACCATCCAGCTGGAGCCGCACAGCCACGTCGTACTTCACCACTAAAAGCCTCCCAATATGGAGCTTCTGTGTTAAATGGAGAAGGAGGGAGAAATTAGAGAAGAGGGGTTTGGGGCAGCCGGACTACAAGAGGCAAGAGCAGCAATCATGAATTCACTTGTTTAAATTTCCCTTTAAAACATAAAGGACAGGACTGGGAGGCAGGACCCCCTGATCCCCCCACCCACCCCATAAATGAACAGAAAAACTGTGCTGCCTGCAGGCCGAAGTGGCAAAAGCTTGGAAAGACGACCAGAGGATGAAAGTAGAAAGGAGTCCAAAAGAGGCCTCAATCAAAGCACAGCAGCAAAGGCCACCACACTAATGACAATCGTCCTCGATAAAGGCACACAGGTCCTTGAGAACTTCTAGAAGCGCCGTCTGGCATCTGAACATCTGAGAACAAGCCAAGCAGCCACCAAGCTTGCTGATCCTACCTCTCCAAAATTGTCCTTTTGAAGGTCCCCAGAATGCTGCTGACCACCACCCTGCTCAGTCACTCATCCTGCGTGTCTTTTCTTCTTTCTTTAACGTCACATGATGGGAAGGTGAGGAGCCACCAGGGACAAAAATTTATAAAAAAGACCAAGAGGTAAATCACCCCAGGACAGAACCAGAATCCAAACATCTTCATTGTGTTGTGGAGTTTAGTGAGCTGTGCAGATCATAGCAGGCGTCAAGGTGAGCGTCGAGCACTCCCTGCTTGTCCAAGATTGAGGATTGAATGTTAATTGTGGCTTCTCTTTGCTTTCTTTTGACTGGGCCTGTGTGTTCAACGATTTGCGCTTTGTGGTTTTTTTTTCAGTCATTTTGGCCGTGAAGCCTCCTTCTTGAGTTTGGGCTCAGGTTGAGTTTTTGTTTTGATGCCATACTTTCATTTTTTCACCCCAGTTTTACAGATGAAGCCTGTTGTGGAGTTTCATGAGCCCCACATTTGAAAACAGGTATGAGGGTGAGCGTCGAGTACATATCCTGCTGGTCCATGATTGAGGATTACATTTTATTTGCGACTGTTCTTTTCATTCTCTTTAAACTAATCCTGAATGCATTTGACTGAGGTTACAGAATTTTTGCCTGTGCGCTTTGTTTGACGATTTTGGCTTTGCAGTATTTATTATCAGTCATTTTGGCCAGTGAAGCCTCCTTCTTGAGTTTGGGGCCAGGCTGAGGTTTCGTTTCTGGGCCATAAGTGTGTTAGCCGAGCAGCCAAAGTTTAGAGATGAAGCCTGTTGTGGAGTTTCACGAGCCTCGCAGTTCAAAACAGTTATTAATGTGAGTGGCGTGTACTCCCTGGTTGTCCGAGATTGTGGATAACATGATAATTGCTACCTTCTTTTTGCTTTCTTTTGACTGGGCCTGTGTGTTCAACAATTTTGGCTTTGCAGTATTTATTATCAGTCATTTTGGCCCGTGAAGCCGCCTTCTTGAGTTTGGGGCCAGGTTGAGTTTTTGTTTCTATGCCATAAGTGGAGCATTGAAACCAAAGTTTAGAGATGAAGCCTGTTGTGGAGTTTCGTGAGCTCTGCAGTTCATAGCAGTCATCAAGGTGAGTGGCGTGTGCTCCCTGGTTGTCCGAGATTGTGGATAACATGATAATTGCTACCTTTTTTTGCTTTCTTTTGACTGGGCCTGTGTGTTCAATGATTTTGGCTTTGTAATATTTTTCTTTCAGTCATTTTGGCCTTTGTAGCCTGCTCCTTGAGTTTGGGCCCAGGCTGAGGTTTTATTTCTATGCCACAAGTGTGTTAGCCGAGCAGCTAAATTCTCTTCAAACTAATAAGCTTTAGACTGTAGCTACAGAGTTTTTGACTGTGCGTTTTGTTCGACGATTTGGGTTTTGTAATTTTTTTCAGTCAATTTGGCCCATGAAGCCTCCTTCTTGAGTTTGGGGTCAGGTTGAGTTTTTGTTTTGATGCCATACTTTCATTTTTGCACCCCAGTTTTAGAGATGTAGCCTGTTGTGGAGTTTCATGAGCCCCGCATTTGAAAATAGGTATGAGAGTGAGCGTCGAGTACACCCTTCTGGTCCAAGATTGTGGATTACATTTTATTTGCGACTGCTCTTTGCTTTCTGTTCAAACTAATAAACTTCTGACTATGGCTACAGAACTTTTCTGTGCTTGTTTTGTTCACCAATTTAGGTTTTGGGATATTTTTTTTCAGACATTTTGCCCTGTGAGGCCAGCTCCTTGAGTTTGGGGGACAGGCTGAGTTTTTGTTTCTAGGCCATAAGTGGAGCCTTGAAGCCAAAGTTTAGAGATGAAGCCTGCTGTGGAGTTTCGTGTGCCCCACATTTCAAAACAGACGTCAAGGTGAGGGTCGAGCACTCCCTGCTTGTCCAAGATTGAGGATTACATTTTATTTGCGACTGTTCTTTTCATTCTCTTCAAACTAATCCTGAATGCATTTGACTGAGGTTACAGAATTTTTGCCTGTGCTCTTTGTTTGACAATTTTGGTTTTGTGATATTTTTCAGTCATTTTGGCCCATGTAGCCTGCTCCTTGAGTTTGGGCCCAGGCTGAGGTTTCGTTTCTGGGCCATAAGTGTGTTAGCTGAGCAGCTAAATTCTCTTCAAACTAATAAGCTTCAGACTTCAGCTACAGAGCTTTTGACTGTGTGTTTTGTTCGACGATTTTGGTTTTGTAATATTTTCTTTCAGACATTTTGGCCTATGAAGCCTACCTCTTGAGTTTAGGGCCAGGCTCAGGTTTTGTTTCTAGGCCATAAGTGGAGCATTGAAGCCAAAGTTTAGAGATGAAGCCTGTTGTGCACTTTTGTGAGCTCTGCTGTTCATAACAAGAATCAAGGTGAGTGGCGTGTGCTCCTGGTTGTCCAAGATTGTGGATAAAATGCTAATTGCTATTTCTTTTTGCGTTGTTTTGATTGGGCCTGTGTGTTTAATGATTTTGGCTTTGCAGTATTATTTATCATTCATTTTGGCCCATGAAGCCTCCTTCTTGAGTTTGGGGTCAGGTTGAGTTTTTGTTTTGATGCCATACTTTCATTTTTGCACCCCAGTTTTAGAGATGAAGCCTGTTGTGGAGTTTCATGAGCCCCACATTTGAAAACAAGCATCAAGGTGAGCGTTGTGTGCTCCCTGGTTGTCCAAGATTGTGGATCCCATTTTATTTGCGACTGCTCTTTGTTTTCTTTTCAAACTAATAAGCTTCAGACTGCAGTTACAGAAGCTTTGACTGCTCATTTTGTTCACCGATTGGGGTTTTGTGATATTTTTTTGGACATTTTGGCCTGTGAAGCCTGCTCCTTGAGTTTGCGGCCAGGCTGAGGTTTTTGTTTCTAGGCCATAAGTGTGTTAGCCGAGCAGCCAAAGTTTAGAGATGAAGCCTGTTGTGGAGTTTCGCGAGCCTCGCAGTTCAAAAGAGTTATTAATGTGAGTGGCGTGTGCTCCCTGGTTGTCCAAGATTGTGGATAAAATGCTAATTGCGACTTCTCTTTGCTTTCTTTTTACTGGGTCTGTGTGTTCAACGATTTTGGTTTTGTAATATTTTTCATCAGTCATTCTGGCCTGTGAAGCCTGCTCCTTGAGTTTGGGGCCAGGCTGAGATTTTGTTTCTAGGCCATATGTGTGTTAGCTGAGCAGCTATATTTTAGACTGTTGTGGAGTTTCATGAGCTTCACAGTTCATAACAGGCGTCAAGGTGAGCATCGTGCACTCCCTGCTGGTCTAAGATTGAGGACTACATTTTACAGTCATATGAAAAAGTCAGGGACCCCCTAACATAAAAGATAACAGTGGTCTGTCTGTCATTTCCTAGGAGTACTGCGGTGTTTTCCAAACAAAGATTTTTAGTGACGCAGTATTTAGTTGTATGAAATGAAATCAAATGTGAAAAACTGGCTGTGCACAAATGTGGGTCCCCTTGTCATTGTGCTGATTTGAATGCCTGTCACTGCTCAATGCTGATTACTTGGTGTGATGAGCTCATTAAGCCTTGAACTTCATAGACTGGTGTGTCCCATC
The DNA here is from genome assembly GCF_900747795.2 of Erpetoichthys calabaricus. Classification (NCBI taxonomy): domain Eukaryota; kingdom Metazoa; phylum Chordata; class Cladistia; order Polypteriformes; family Polypteridae; genus Erpetoichthys; species Erpetoichthys calabaricus. The sequence continues at coordinate 161,585,150 of NC_041405.2, forward strand.
ATGAGGTATAAAGGGATTTAAGGTGGTCAATTACAAGTTGGGCTTCCTTCCCTTTGACTCTCCTCTGATGAGTGACAGCATGGGATCCTCAAAGCAACTCTCCAAAGATCTGAAAACAAAGATTGTTGAGTCTCCTGGTTTAGGGGAAGGCTACAAAAAGCCATCTCAGAGGTTTAAACTGTCAGTTTCAACTGTAAGGAATGGAATCAGGAAATGGAAGGCCACAGGCACAGTTACTGTTAAACCAGCAGGTCTGGCAGGCCAAGAAAAACACAGGAGCGGCATATGAGCAGGATTGTGAGAATGGTGACAGACAACCACAGATCACCTCCAAAGACCTGCAAGAACATCTGCTGCAGATGGTGTATCTGTACATCGTTCTACAATTCAAACATCTGTATGGCAGGGTGATGAGAAAGAAGCCCTTTCTGCACTCACACCACAAACAGAGTCGCTTGTTGTATGCCAATGCTCATTTAGACAAGCCAGATTCATTGTGGAACAAAGTGCTTTGGACTGATGAGACACCAATGGAGTTATTTGGTCAGAACAAAAAGCGCTTTGCATGGCAGAAGAAGAACATCACATTCCAAGAAAAACACCTGCTACCTACTGTCACATTTGGTGGAGGTTCCATCATGCTGTGGGGCTGTGTGGCCAGTTCAGGGACTGGGGCCCTTGTTAAAGTCAAGGGTCGGATGAATTCAACCCAATATCAACAAATTCTTCAGGATAATGTTCAAGCATCAGTCACAAAGTTGAAGTTACACAGGGGTTGGATATTCCAACAAGACAACGACCCAAAACACAGTTGGAAATCTACAAAGGCATTCATGCAGAGGGAGAAGTCCAATGTTCTGGAATGGCCGTCACAGTCCTCTGACTTGAATATCATCGAAAATCTATGGGATGATTTGAAGCAGGCTGTCCATCAAATTGAACTGAACTGGAGAGATTTTGTATGAAGAATGGTGAACAAGACCTCCATCCAGAATCAGACACTCATCAGAGGCTATAGGAGGACAGCGTCTAGAGGACAAAAGGAGGCTCAACTAAGTATTGATGTCATATCTCTGTTGGGGGGCCCACATTTATGCACCTGTCTAATTTTGTTATGATGCATATTGCATATTTTCTGTTAATCCAATAAACTTAATGTCACTGCTGAAATCCTACTGTCTCCATAAGGCATGTCAGATATTAAAAGGAAGTTCAGCCAATGAGAAACACAAATCCAAAGAATTAAGAGGGGGTCCCAAACTTTTTCACATGACTGTATTTGCGACTGCTCTTCATTTTCTCTTCAGACTAATAAACTTCTGACTGCGACTCACTTTTCACTGCTTGTTTTGTTCACCAACTGAGGTTTTGTGATGGCTGCTAGTCTGCCGTTTTGAGTTTTGGGGGTCCAGGCTGAGCTTTTGTTTGCCACACAATCTTTCTTCAGACTTTGGGTTTGACTTTCACTGAAGATTTCTGACCCTGCGTTTTGCTTAGCGCTTTGGCTCTTAGTGCCCACGTTGGCCCGGCTTTCACCCCTCACTCATAATCTCATCACCAGGTCCTCTTCCGTGCCCGCCCCAGTGGCCCGTCTTGTCTTTTTCACCCGTGTGTTAACTGTCTGCCTGTACCCTTTTGCTAATTCCACTTCCTGGTCGACGTTCTCCTACGTCGCCCCCTGCAAGCTCACGACCAGACCCCATGAGGCTCATTCCTTCATTCCTCCTCCCGCCGAAGCTTTCCAATGCCTCAGGTTCCTCCATCACTGGCAAACGGGAACATCTCTCACTTTCATCCACTGGCGGACGTTTCTGGGGCTGCTGGCGAGACACCTCAGTGTGACTTGTGGAGTGAAGCCTTTGGAGTTAAGTTAAGCTCCCCCACTCCCCCCAGAGGTATGGCTTACAGGTGGGCATGAAATGGGCATGGCCCATCCGAAGGGGTCATCTGCCCACACCATACGTTGGTGCCCACAAACCCCCCCCAAAATAAATAGGGACACTGGCACAAAGCTCAGGCTGCGGCCATTTAATTGACACGCAAACATTCTCCGAGCCCAGCCTGGCTTTGTGTCAGGATTGAAGTATCCGTGTGATCTCGACGACCGTCTCTCTCTCTCTCTCTCTCTCTTTCTCTTTCTCTCTTTCTCTCGCTCGCTCTCTCTCTTTTTCTTTTTTTTTTGTTTTCCACTTCATAACAATAGCATAACAAAAAGGTACAAATACGTCACGTCCGCCCATAAAAAAAGTCTACCAGCTACTCGACAGTCGGGAGAATCGGCCACTACAAAACAAACATGGATTCCTCTCTACGGAAGTCCTCTCGCTTGGAGATCAAAATTTCCTTTGAAGAATGCGATGAACGACTTGGGAAAAACAAAAAAAACAAAAAAACTGGAATGCTGAACTTTGACTGGACGCCCGAGTCGACTTTCTCTTTCAGTCCTTGAACCGTCGGCCCGCCTGCAGTTTCCTATAGAAGGGGTCTTGCTCAGTCTGTGGAGGGGTGCCCTCCCTCTCCGGTGCCAGGACCCCCACCCCCGGTTTCCTGCGGAGCGTGGCTTCCCGGCTGCGGCTTTCCGAGAAGCTGACTGTCAGATCCTGGTCGGGATCGCTGGCCGAAGATCCCGGGGAAGCACTTTTAACCGGCCGGTAATTCCGACTACATTCACGGTTTAGGTCATTGAGTTCGTGGGATTCTCGAATTTCCGGGGCGCTGCCGTTACTGGAAGTGTTTGCGCTTTGCTTCCACTCCCACGGTCCCACCCCTCCGTTGCCCGAGGACACGTGGACGATCGGGTGATGAGCGGCGTGTGCGTCTACGGTGACAATGCTGCCGCTATCCCTTTCCGAGGGCGTTTTGTAGAGGGGCGAGTCGGAGCTGGAAGAAGTAGAGGACGATGCTTCTGAATGTTTTGGGGTGACGCAAATCATCCCCTGCTGCTTGGACAGGGCGATCACTTGCATGATGCGAGGCTGGTTGGCGGCCCTCAATGCCGATGGCGTTGGCACTGGGATGATGCCACCCGATGACTTCTCCGCGATGGAAAGCCACTTGGCACGAGCCCCCGAACAGCCTTTAGGGGACGTCGGAGGTGGCTCTTCGGGGATGTGGACCAGCAGGGGTGGCCCCGGCCTGGGTGGGATGACCACCCTTGCACCCGTGTTGTTTGCCCTGGCTTGAACAGTGGGATATAACGAGGAAGGCACAACCAGATCCTCTTCGTCCACTTCATCTCCTGATTCGGACTCCTCCTCGCTGTCGTCTTTGTCCTCCTCTTCCTCCTCAGCCCCGAGGTTCAGCCCCACACTGCGCAGCTCCATGGACTTCTGCTTCCATTCGGAGACCAGCTGCTTGGAGCGCAGTGGGTCAAGGGGCACGTGGATGGTCATGTGTCTTCTGGCTGGGTCATCGACATTGGGCGTGTTGACCCGGGGGAGGGTGTTGCTGAATGTGACCATGTTCTCCTTGCCCATGGGGCTTCGGGGTGCCAGCAGCTCCACGTCGACACTTGCCCGCTTCAAGCTGCCCAGTGATGCCTTTTCTCGTTGGACCTGTCGGTTGATTCCTTCCATACGCTGGGGAGCAGCCAGCTCATCTGTGCTCTCCGACGGGTGGTTCTTCTGGTATACAGAGTCGTGCCCGCGCTGTGTCAGGGCACGCAGGGCATCCTTAGCTTGAGGCCGAGGGGCCGGAAGGGAAGAATCTTCTGAAGATTTGAAATTTCCCACAGCATGGAATGCCTACAAGAGAAAAAGAGCACAATGAGCTATGCCACTGACTGATCTCACAGGCAGCTTCGCCCGCTTCGTACACTCAGTGTGCCAACCTGGCACCTGCTACCCATTTTCTTAACCTACTAGATTCAGTTTTTGTAGAGTGGCTATATAGTTGGGAGACTGGACTCCATCATGTGTGTCTCTGTGGGCACTGCTGGTTTGACTTTGTGTTCCTCACAGGGTCCCGAATGAGGCACATGACCTGCATTGTGAGGGGGCATGAGTTACGGCACCACGGCCATGTGGCATGATTACCCGAGGGTGACCCTCATTGTTGAGGACCTGAGTGGCTGGACCAGGCCAAGGGAATGCCCATGTAACACCTGGCTGCGGCTGATAGATGGGTGGGACTGGACCTCGTGTCTGCCAGGGGGGTTGCCAACCTGGGGTCCTAAGCTGTTTCATCATGTAGGGGGTGCGGCACCATGCTGTATCAGAGCGTGCTCCCCAACCGGACCTGACCTGCAGGGGACCAAGGCTTATATCAACTACAATGGGCACAAGACAAGAGCCAATCCTAGACAGGGCATCAGTCAATTACAAAGAAGACACGATGACTGAAGACATTAAACTTCTGTGAAGGAAGAATGAAAAATAAAAAGATGGAAAAGAGGCAAAACATAAAAGAAGTTGATGACAAAACACCTTGCTGTTGGTGGAGATGGAGAAAATGGGTCAGCCAGCTAGAATGCCCTGCAGTATCCACTTACTACACAATGTGCCAGCTACCCTGGGCACCAACTCAGGCAGATGGCACCACAGCATCAAAATCAAAAGACATTTTCAGCCCCAAACCATAACTGTGGTGAACGGCTGGGATGTCCTCATTGGGAAGTTTACTTTGGTACTACATGCAGTCGTGTGAAAAAGTAAGTGCACCCCAAGGGAACTGAGGACTTCCTCAACATATCTGACCAGGCAAGTAGCAGATCTTCATACAGACAGGGCCTACAGATGAAAATGACTCACTTGAACAAAGGACACCACGCGTTGACACGATGTCTTCCTTCTCATAATCTAAATGAACAAAAAACGCAGATTTGTGACGTGGAAAAAAGGAAGTGCCACCCTGTGTTTATCACCCCAGATGAGGTGCCAATGATTAGGACCTCCAGAGGGAGTCTGCAGGTGGAACCTGCTGCACTTATCGAGGGTCTGATGTTCTCTTTGCTATCGAAGAGTCATCATGCCAAGAGCAAAAAGAGCTCTCCAAGACCATCAGAATGAAGGTTGAGGATGCCAAGGAGTCTGGGAAAAGGATTCCAAAAGATCCCCCAATTATTTCAAATGTGTAAGGAAGGTCATCTACAAGGGACTTTGACTTCAAATGAGTGCTAATTTGTCCTGCACTGGCCAGCCCAGCAAATTCAGCCTAAGAGGGGCTGACTGTCTGACTCTAGAAGAAGTCGCCACGAAATTTCATGACCGGACCTGCAGGAGACTCTTCCAAAAGTTGGTGTCGAAGTGTCTGCATCTACAATCAGAAAGAGGTTGGCACAGATTAGACCTGCATGTGAGGTGTGCCAGGAGAGAAGAAGCCTTTGCCATCCAAAAAGAACACCAGAGCAGGATGACAGTCTGCCATTGAACGATGACCAGGACGTCTGGAATAAAGTGCTCTGGACAGACGACTCAGAGATGGGATTAACATGCTTGACCTCAAACCCGCCGAGAAGCCTGGTGGTGGACATGTTCTGGTTTGAGTTTGCTTGGCTGCCTCAGGGTCTGGGCAAGTTGAAGTCCACTATGCGTCATATCAAGGTGTGCTTGAGGAGAATGTGAGGCGGCTATCTGTCTGAAATCTAAAGTTGAACCAGAAATGGACCTTCTACTACGATGATGATGTGAAGCACAGTGGCAAATCCACCAAAAGATGGCTCAGCAAGACGAAATGGAGAGTCCTGGCCTGGCCTGGTCAAAGCCCTGATCTGAGCCCCATTGGGCATGCAAGAAAAAGCACAAACATCTCGCAGCTGGCGTGGAGGAGGAGCAATCCAAAATGTCACCGAGTCGATGTCACAGACTGCAAAACACCTGCAAGAAGGGGGAGCAATCAATGATAGCTTCTGAGGCCAAGGGTGCGCTTACTTTTCCCCAGCAGACCATCACATCTGTTGATGTTTTTGCTTAACAAATGTTCCTTGTGTCATTAGTCAAGTGTTAACCAAGACGGGTTTGCAGTGTTCCATCTGGTGGAATGAACGTTGCAATGCATATAATAATAAAATGCCCTTATTTTTCAGTCCAACAGATGGTGCATCACACACATCAGCACCGCTTTTACAAATCCCATACTAAATGGCCCATATTAAAGCAGATGGCAACATGGTGGCCAGGAGACCTGAACAAACTGACTGGCAGGGTACCACAGCAGCCTGAAGCCTGATGCACACCCCAGTGCTGCCCATAATAAAGAAGACCTACCAGGTAGGTGGCGATGCCCGCTCCAATGAGGAATCCCACATAGACATCGATTGGGTGACTGCGGTACTGGGTGATCTGGGTGAGACCACAGAGGCCCGCCGCAATGGCAAAAGCGAAGACCAGCAAAGGCTTGAGCAGCTTGGTGCTGTCCGAAATGGTCGAGTTAAAATACATCTGTACAACAAAAACAGAAACACGTCAGAAAATGCCCGCCTGGTGTATCAAGTCGGATTTGGCGGACAGTTTTGAAAATGGGGGCAGTTTTCATTTTTGCTCATTTACTTCATCAGGGACAGAGAAGTCACATTTTTATGACATTTTGTGTTTGTAAATAAAGAGGTATGAGAGAATGTCACGACACGTATCATAATACATAATTAATTCAGGAGCTTTAAATACATCACCACCCAAAAATCAAATCCAGTAGGCAGACCCTCACTATGGGGGTTGGCCAGTCGTGCCCATTTACCCACAACACAGTGAGCTTGGCATCATTCTGTAGAGCTCACATTGAAACTCTAGAAGTTTCTGGTGAAGGTGGCACCCAATCCTACATTCCCATTTGTCTTACCGATACGTAAACAGCTGCGAAGGCAGACAGAGTTGCATGCTGGGATGGGAAGGTCTTCCTGCCAAAGGGACAGAGAGAGCAGATTAGTTGTGCACGATTGTCAGCAAAACCCATTGTAGTAACACTTTAGGAACACAAGATGGCACCACAGAGCACACTGCAGACAGGCCACTTGATGCATTGAAGACCCTCAGGCGTCTTCACCACTGGTCCAGCCCGAACATATCGTGATGGTCACCTCTATAAAGCACACTGGTATGTAAGCAGCCTTTTGTTTCTTTATCGTGCCAACCTCTGTTGGCACTTTTGTTACTTCCTGTTTCCTAACAGAATGGCTGGCATTGGCATTCATGTTTTAGATAAGGTGAAAGGAAGGTGACAAGGGTCATGAAGAGTTGCAATTAAGATTTCATTTTTTGAAGACACCATTCTGGTGGGTAATATAGTGCCCTGCATAGGTGGGCTCAATTTCCCACAAAGCATTGCTTGGCATTCAGATGCCTCTTTGTACTGTAATAACTCGATAAGCCAGCCGGCTACTGCTGCAGCGTGTGTAATGATGTACTCTGTGCAAGGCACTATACCAAATAAGGATGGGCTACCTCCCCCAATTTTCCAGTTGCCCACATTTATGGTTTTACCTGGCTGACAAAATGGCATGCTGGTCAGGTCCGGAGCAGATGTCCTGGGTGATGTAGGGATTTGTGTCACAGGAGACACCAGGCAAGGTGTAGTTCGGTTTACAGACAGTGAGGAAGAATGGAGCATGGTAACCCGTGGCCAGCTGGATCACGTCTGTCACCAGGGCTGTGGCACAGAGGCCAAACATGTGGACACCTGAACAAGCAAAGAGATTAGGATCAAACTGAGGAGCAGGCCTGCTGACTGACAGGCAGGACAGATGGACGGGTAGACAGGTGAGTGAGGGCAGAGAGTCACATCAGGGTAGACTGGCAAAGGGAGAGACATGAACTGGCAAGGACAGATGATCACAAATAGCTGCCAGATAAGCAAACTGGGGCAGCGAGGACAAATGCATGAGGATAGAGAAAGACAAAAGGGCAGGTAGACGATCACAGACACATCACGTGTTAAAATCTCTGAAAGATCACCGAGAGCAAAGTCAAAGAAGTGCCATTTGGAGACCAAAGTGCCCACAGGGAATGAACTGGAAGAAGGGGAACCAACGAAACCAGAGAAATGCTACACCAAATTCTCTTTCCAATAAAAGTCCTGCTGCTTCCTTGTTTTAATGATCCCCAACTAGCTCTGAAGAAGGACCTTAATGTTGAAGTGAATTCGGGATCCGAGTGCACACTGCAGGGAGTCGTCATCTTATATAAGTGGAGGATAAGGAGGAGGTCAGGCGGATGGACGATGGCAGCCAGAAGAAGACAGTGTTAAGAACAGGTTGGTGTGAACTGATAGAGCAGGTGAGAGCTGAAGCTCAGAGAGTAAAGGGCAGGTAGATGATCCCAGATAGACAGACGATAAAGAGGAGGTCAGGCAGATGGACAAAGGCAGACAATTATGAACGTAATTTTAAGAATAGACTGGTGAGGGAAGATACTGTGTGAGAGATCAGATTTGCAAGGGCAAAAAGATGATTACAGATAGACAGAGGAGACAATGGTGGCAAGGGCAAAAGGTGAGGACAGATAAATGAGAATTAGACAATAGCGAGTAGGTAAGGACAAACACATGAGGATGGAGAACCAAGAACAGGCACATCAGGCCAGATAGGTGATCACACATATAACAGGATGGAAGGAGACAAACATGTGTGCAGAATGACAGAGAGAAGATAAAAGTACAGAGTGCAGACAGATAACCACAGGTGGGCGAGGACATTGACATAAAGGCAGATAGCCGAGTGCAGATAGAGGAGGATTGAAAAAGGTAAAGACAGACTGGTGAGAACAGATAAAAAAGTGAGAGGTGAAGCTCTGAGAATAAAGGACAGATAGATGATTACAGAAAGACAGATGATAAGAAGGAGGTCAGGTTGATGGACAATGGCAGCCAGAAGAAGACAGATCATGAGGACACAGTGTTAAGAACAGGTTGGTGTGAACTGATAGAGCAGGTGAGAGCTGAAGCTCAGAGAGTAAAGGGCAGGTAGATGATCCCAGATAGACAGATGATAAGGAGGAGGTCAGGCAGATGGACAAAAGCAGACAGCTGAGAACACAATGTTAAAACGGGGTGGGTGAAGGGCAGATAGAGAATATGAGAGGGGAAATTCATAGAGTAAAGGGCAGATAGATGATCACAGATAGACAGATGATGAGGCGGTGCTCAGGTAGATGGATAATGGCACACAATTATGAACATAATTTTAAGAATAGGCTGGTGAGGGAAGATACCATGTGAGAGATCAGATCTGTCAGGGCAAATAGACGATCACAGATAAACAGAGGAGACAATGGAGTCAAGAACGAAGAGGTGAGGACGAATACACGAGAATTAGACAATGGTGAGAAGGAAAGGACAAAGATATGAGGGTGGAGAGCCATGAACAGGCACACCAGGCCAGATAGGTGAGCACAAATATGAGAGGATGGAGTGAGACAAACATGAGATGTGCAGAATGACAGAGCGATGAGAAAAGTACAAAGAGAAAGGAGAAATACAAAGAGGCAGAGAAACCCAGTGCAGATAGATGATCACAGATAGAGAAAGAATGGATGGGTATGGACATTAATATAAAGGCAGATAGTCGAGTGCAGATAGAGGATTGTTGAAAAAGGTGAGGACAGACAGAGAATGTCAGTCCTGAAGTAGAGACATTCAAGGGCAGACACGGGACAACATGATGGTAACAAGGACAAGGACAAAGAGTTGAAGACAGATAGAAAGGAGTCGGAGAATGTCAGAGAGATGAGGACAGCAATGTGAGGGCAGAGGGCCAGAAATGGAAGGCCAGCTAGGTGAGCACAGATAAACAAGGAGAGATAAATAAAAGCAGTAAAGCGAAGGACAGAATGACAGAGAGACAATATAAAAATACAAAGGAGAAGCATGAAGTCAGACAGAACTGGGTAAAGACTCCTAGGCCACACACTGAAAAACGACGGCAGACGGACAATCACAGACGTTAAATAAAGACAGATGGCCGATGTGATCTGAACGTTAGGCAGATTTCTGGAGTTAGTCAAGGAGGCCGTAATGGCACAGGACAATGGAAGGCGGCCTGTAATGTCCAGATGTTCCAAGTCCCCGCCACTTGACTTCATGTTTATCGACTCAGGGGGCATTGTGGGCAGGTAAGGGTGACCATGTGACCTTCAAATTGCTCTTATAGTCTTCACTTTGCTACGCTTGTCATTAGGCTGGTTGAGCAGAAGATGCCGCTGACTCCTACACATTCCATTCACGTCCTTCACAAGTCTGACTTCTTGTTCCAGTAGCTGTGGCCATGTGGTTGTGCCCAGCCAGACCTGGCATGAACGACGTCCAGACACATTTAAGCTGGAGACCATCGTTCTGAATGATCAGTTTCCAGACAGTTTTTATTAAGCTGAGAATAGAGAGCTTGACCTGTGGTTCGCTTCCCGGGTCCTCCCTGCGTGGAGTTTGCATGTTCTCCCCATGTCTGCGTGGATTTCCTCCCACAGTTCAAAGACATGCAGGTCAGGTGCATTGGTGATTCTAAATTGTCCCTAGTGGGTGCGTATGTGCGCCCTGTGGTGGGCTGGCACCCTGCCCAGGGTTTGTTTCCTGCCTTGCACCCTATGTTGGCTGGGATTGGCTCCAGCAGACCCCCGTGACCCTGTAGTTAGGATATAGAGGGTTGGATAATGGATGGATGGATAGAGAGCTTCCATATAGACAGGTGGTGGGTGGGGGGAGTCATAATTGGGTAACAGCCTGGCACCTTGATGCCAAGCTGGTCTTCTGTCTCAGTGTCCCAATCAGTTGAAATTAATGAAATGAATGAATGAGTAAAACAATAATAAAGAACAGCTTCAGATCCCACTGTTAGGCTCCACCTTGACACCCATCAGTCCTCCATAATAATCAGAACAGCTAAGAAGAGGGCACCTCCGCCTGGTCCACTGACACCTAGCAGCTCTTTCCAGATTTGCCACATGAGACCCTCCTCCGGTACTACTGTCAACAAGCTCCGCCCAGCTGGATCCCCCTGAATTCTGATTGGATCCGCCAGTTCGCTGTGTCCAGTCAACAAGCAGAATAAAGCCAGCTGTCGGGAACCTCTGAGTGGGGGGCTCCGCATGCCTTAGCACTTATTAGGGGCTACGCTAGTAAAGCAATGCCACTTTTTAAAGAGTAAGGTTGAGGGTCTCTCTACGATCTGGGGCTAAAGCCCTGGAAGCCCGCTCCCATGATGCTGGATACACTAGGGGTGACCCACCTTCACCTTCCAGGGGGCAAGTGCCCAGAGCGGCCAGCCTGATGCTATTATGACTAAGGAGGTCATCACCACGATCTTCACAGGGGCTTCCACACTGGCCAAGACAGAATCCTCACTGGCGCACCCCAGCAAAGGCAAACTTGACTCAGTCAGCTCCCAGGGGAAACCGGCTGGCTTGAGGGGTGGAGCAGGCCCTCTACATGGGACACCAGCCACAAAGGTAGAAATCCCAAAACTACTTTAAACAACCTCCCTTAGAGGGAGAGGGTCACCGTAAACCTCTGGCTGTAAAATAAGGGCAGATAGAAGATCTTTGATAAAATAAATCAAACATTTATTTTACAAAATAATCTGAATTTCCAAAATGTTCAAAATCCTAATTTGGAATCCAATAAAACAAATCTGAAAAACAAAGCTGAGATCAGAAATCCAGAAAGCAGAACATAAGAGAACTCACCACACCGAGAGCAGTGACATGAAACACAACACACCTTGTGGGTCACCTCTGCCTTTATAGAGACAGGGCACTTCAACATGGACACAGACTGGTGGGCCTGCCCCTTGGGGGACCACCCACAAAGCACAAGAGGGACAGAACATAAACACAAGAAGTATACAAAGTACATAAAGAAGTAGCCACATTGAAAATGCTTGAAAGTAAAGAAAGAAAACATAAAAGGGAACCTAATCAGTCAAAACATAAACAAGCAGAACCACGACAGATGCCAACCCAGATGCCACCCTGCTATTAACAAGGCATTCCTTATAACAAAGAACTTAAGAACTGCAATCAAGAAACGGACCCTTCAGGCTGGGCTTCCCCAGCAGTGTCACCCTCATAAGGATAAGGCAAGGAACTAACAGAGCAGCGCCCCCTATAGGAGGAAGGAGGCATTGAAAATGGAGACTAGAGAGGTTTCCTTACCCACAAATCTCACTGTCCTGCGCAGGAAGGAGTTGAAGTTGCAGCCCCCGGCGTTGATGCTGCCTTCGGCCTTGGGACGCAGTTTCAGTCGGGACTGCAAGCAGTAAACCAGACCCTCGCCGAGCATTATCTGAAAGGGAAAAGCAAAGGGGTCAACAAGAGGAAATGTGGCAAAGACCAAGAAGAGATGCAGTGGGCAGATAATACGACTGGGGAATTACAAATTACACGACTCTGTCATGGTTTGTCCAGGATACTCCCCTGGGATTCCGTTTCTTTTCTTTTCATGTGTTTATTCTGGAGAATTTTTGGAATTCTTTAGTCTTTTCTGTTATTGGTCATATTTCTGGTTTATGGCTTTTTGTAATAAGTCTTTAATTAGTGCTGCCTTATTAATTACTGTTTTAGTAGCTGTGCTACCCGTCAAAGACAAAATTATAAATAATCAATATGGACCCCAGTGTTAACATTTGCAATGCACCATCTTTTGGAAAGTGTTCTGCAATGCATGAAGTAATAAAATGCATTGTGTTTGTTATTCCAACAGATGGTGCATCATACACATTTACAGTAATAAAATGTGATGTGCCATTTGTTGGAATGATAAATGCAGTGCACATATCTCTGTTATATACCATTTGGTATGTAATTCAAAAGAATTCTCTGTCATATTGGTATGGGATTTGTCAAAGCAGGAGGACGTTCTCCCTGTGGATCGAAGGATGGGGCAGAGACAAAGCTCAGTGGGGCACAGATGCAGGATCAGCTCTGTGCCTTGTAACTCCGACCAGCAGACTTCTAAACCATGCAAATGAGGATAAAGTTATATGGGCAGACCTGACTGTCTATGTCCACGCCCACTGAGCTGAGGTCAACTAGCTGTGGTACCCATTTAAAACTTACATTAAAAGCTAAGTAAACTATGTAGACCTTGGTGTTAATATTTGCAGTGCACCATGCAATGCTTGTGTCTCTGTTACATGGCATTTGATATGAGATCTGTAAAAGCAGTGTCAATGTTTGTGCTGAGCCATCTGTTGAAATGACAAATGCAATGCATTTCAATTACTTCAAATGTGTGTGATGCGCCATATGTTGGAATGACAAATGCAATGCATTTCAGTTACTTCAAATGTTTGTGATGCGCCATCTGTTGGAATGACAAATGCAATGCATTTCAATTACTTCAAATGTTTGTGATGCGCCATATGTTGGAATGACAAATGTAATGCATTTCAATTACTTCAAATGTTTGTGATGCGCCATATGTTGGAATGACAAAAGCAATGCATTTCAATTACTTCAAATGTTTGTGATGTGCCATATGTTGGAATGACAAATGCAATGCATTTCAATTACTTCAAATGTTTGTGATGCACCATCTGTTGAAATGACAAATGCAATGCATTTCAATTACTTCAAATGTTTGTGATGCGTCAAATGTTGGAATGACAAATGCAATGCATTTCAATTACTTCAAATGTTTGTGATGCGCCATCTGTTGAAATGACAAATGCAATGCATTTCAATTACTTCAAATGTTTGTGATGTGCCATATGTTGGAATGACAAATGCAATGCATTTCAATTACTTCAAATGTTTGTGATGCGCCATCTGTTGGAATGACAAATGCAATGAATTTCAATTACTTCAAATGTTTCTGGCGCGCCATCTGTTGGAATGACAAATGCAATGCATTTCAATTACTTCAAATGTTTGTGGCGCACCATCTGTTGGAATGACAAATGCAATGCATTTCAATTACTTCAAATGTTTGTGATGCGCCATATGTTGGAATGACAAATGCAATGCATTTCAGTTACTTCAAATGTTTGTGACGCGCCATCTGTTGGAATGACAAATGCAATGCATTTCAATTACTTCAAATGTTTGTGATGCGCCATATGTTGGAATGAAAAATGCAATGCATTTCAGTTACTTCAAATGTTTGTGACGCGCCATCTGTTGGAATGACAAATGCAATGCATTTCAATTACTTCAAATGTTTGTGATGCGCCATATGTTGGAATGACAAATGTAATGCATTTCATTTACTTCAAATGTTTGTGATGCGCCATATGTTGGAATGACAAAAGCAATGCATTTCAATTACTTCAAATGTTTGTGATATGCCATCTGTTGGAATGACAAATGCAATGCATTTCAATTACTTCAAATGTTTGTGATGTGCCATATGTTGTAATGACAAAGACAGAGCAACTGCTCAGGCACAATGACACTTATCCTTTCATTAAGGTAGATGTTGATTGTGTTAGGAAATATCCTTGTCTTTTATCTATTGAACCTGAGGGGGCACAATCCATTCTCAGCCCTGTATAAAGTCTCAGCAAGAACTGATGGAAAAGGAATCAGCAAAAATTACAGAGATGCTAAACCAAATTCCATTCAGATGTGACATTGCTGTTAAGACGTTAAATATGTTAATGTATTTTAGTATAATGTGTGGGGTTTTTTTTGAGTTATGATGTATAATTGTGTTCTGTCTCTTTAAATGTTCTGTTGTTCCTTGTGCTTTGTGTGTGGCGCCCCCTGATGGGTGGAATCACTGTGACATCACTGCTCCTGAGCCCTCCCTCTGGCTATATAAGAGTGCTGAGAAGGCTCAGGAGCAGGAGAGCTTTCATTTACAGAGCAGTTGGTGAGTATTTCTGTTTATTTAAAACACAATAAAGTGTCCAGAAAGTGCAGGGTGGTCCCCATCTGAATCCCCTGTCTGGTGTTGATTTTCTTGCTGCATTGATTGTATTGAAGGTATGAAGAAAACATTGCTGTTAATTAGCATCCTAGTGGTGTACCTGGCGCCAAGAACACCAAAAATGGATACAGAGGGTGCACAGCATGGATGGATTGGGGGGGGGGGGTGACATTTGTGTCCCACACCACACCTTTGGATCGCTGACATACACCACACTAAAGGCTGACCAGATTTTCATGGTCGTAACCCAGCGAGTGCTCTACACACAAATGATGTCGTTGACTTGGGGTGGAGGAGTGTCCCCTCTTTGTGTTTTATGTGCCTTTGTAATAATGTACAATGAAATCGAAGGGGGGGGGGGCACCCTCTTTAAGTTTCAGCCTGATAAAAAGGTGACAAATGGGACATTTTCTTAAATTCCAGTACAGATTACATAAAATCGGAACTGTCTGGGAAGAAAACTGGAAGTCTGGGCAGCCGAAACATAAGAATGTCAAAGTCAGGGTCCGGAGCCCATCGTAACATCACTCCCACTCACACAGCCTTCGGGGGTGTAGGAGGAAAAGCCACTCGGCACAGGCAGTGCCAGCTGGGGACCCACGTTGTAAATATTCTTATTAGACGACTGAAACCATTGAAGAACTGAACTGAACTTCTCATGTAGCGTCCGATCTGGGAGACAAACAACGTGCCGTTAGACGCTCTTCGCCTCGAGTGTTTCGCACACACCGTGACTCCGATGTCGGGCATATTGCATTCTTCAAGGTGTGTGTGTTTTCCATTTATTCCCCAGAATGTCAGCCTCGGAATGTGCGTCTCCGGTGACTTCGGCAGAGAAGTCCTTGTGGGTTTGGTGTGCGAAGGTGAAAGCACATAAATCAATGGATATGGATTTTTTTTTTTTCTTCTTCTTCTTCTACCCTGGCAGACTACGGAGCCCGCTAAGTAATAAACGAGCAGGAAAACGAAGTGCGGCAACTCGACAAGGACATTTCTATGGGGATCGCCGCCTCCCGTCTTTGCGGCTTTAGATATTTGCAGGCGCTTTACCTTGAAGTCTTCCTTTTGTTCAGATGCCTGTCAGCTATTATCTGGGCTAAAACTGCCAGCCAGACGGGGAATGCTCGTCTGCTGCCATAGCAACGGCTCCGCTGCGGCAGGAAATGGACAGAAAGACAGACAGACGGACAGATAGATTGACAGACAGAGACGTAGATGGGCTGACGGACAGACAGACAGATAGATGGACGGACAGATGGACAGACGGGCGGACGGGCAGACAGACTGACAGATAGATTGACAGACAGAGACGTAGATGGGCTGACGGACAGACAGACAGATAGATGGACGGACAGATGGACAGACGGGCGGACGGGCAGACAGACTGACAGACAGGCGGACAGACAGACAGATTGACGGACAGACAGATGGACGGACAGATAGATGGATGGACAGATAGATGGGCAGACAGACAGATGGACAGACTGACAGATGGACTGACAGACAGAGAAGTAGATGGGCTGACAGACAGACGGACGGACGGACGGATAGAGAGACAGACAGAAAGACGGACAGACAGACAGACGGACAGATAGACTGACAGACAGAGACATAGATGGGCTGACAGATGGACAGACAGACATACATACAGACAGACAGAGACATAGATGGGCCAACTGTGTCTTACAGAGGCTGCGGGTCCAGCGAAGGCCAGGCTCAGGAGCATCAACAAGGGGATGAGCTCGTCTCCACTCTCCACATATGGCATGCTGAGCGCCCGGTCGTGGCATCTGAAGCCCACCTGCGCCGGACGCAAAAGGTCAGTCAGTTCCAAGAAGTAGAGCGACACCATGGAGGACGCCACAATCGGCAGCTGTGAAGAGAAGAAAAGCAAGAAGAGAAGGCTGTGATGGAGCCGAGGTCAAAGGAAGATGAGCGATGGATTTATTGGCCGAGTGACTGATGAGCTGATTAAAGGCACTATAAAAAATAACGACTGGCTGATGGACTGACTGACTGGCTTTCTGACTCATTCATTAATGGAGCGATCAATTCGTTCTGCTAAAACCACCACCCCAAGTCTGTGCGGTCAGGGTAAGGTCTGCCATTGCGTGCTGGAGATCAAAAAAGTGGATGGAAGGCACAAATGCCCCCCGATTAGAGCAATGCCCACTCATTAAAAAAGAATAGTGCCATCTCAAGGCAGGCCCTCGGCCACAGCCACTTCAGGGTGCCAGATCTCAGGCCAGAGCCCACTTGAAAGTCAGGACCATAGAGGGTACCACAGAGTGTGGGCAGGGGGGGGGAGTGGGGGGGGCAATACTCACAGCCCACTGAAGCAGAAAGACGGAAAACAGGAGCCATGAAAAAGTCAGTCAATGTCACTGAAAATAAAATAAAACAAAAAATGATGGAAATCCAGGAGAGGTCACCCATTGTGTAGACAAACAACAACTTAGTCAAAAAAACAAAAACAAGAATAAAGCAAACAAACAAACAAACAAACAAACAAACAAACAACACACAATTCAGTCAAAGTGCAGCTTTGCAGTCAAAACCCCGGATTCACAAAGAAGCTCGGAGCGAACGCAGAAGGCAAAGCTGAGTGAAGGGAAGGAGAGGACGTTTACAAAGCTGAACTAGAAAACAAAGTCACTTTGAAATTCCATCCATCATTCAACCCGCTATATCCTAACACAGGGTCACGGGGGTCTGCTGGAGCCAATCCCAGACAACACAGGGCGCAAGGCAGGAAGCGAACCCCGGGCAGGGCGCCAGCCCACCGCAGGGTACACACACCAAGCACACATTAAGGCCAATTTAGGATCGCCAATCCACCTAACCTGCATGTCTCTGGACTGTGGGAGGAAACCCACGCAGACACGGGGAGAACATGCAAACTCCACGCACCCGGGAAGTAAACCCGTGTCTCCTAACTGCAAGGCAGCAGTGCTACCCATTGCGCCACCGTGCCACCCCACTTTGAAATTGTGGCACAAAAAAAAAAAAAAAAAATCAACCAATGGGTTCCTTAAAAGGGCTCAACCTTCAAGCCCCCCAGGTGAAACGGAAAAGCTGAGGCCGCACCTACACACACCTGAATAAAAGTATGGAGAGGACACTGAGGGTCCAAGGGCCTGGCCAAGCAAGCCAATAACAGGCAAGTGGCACTCGGTGTAAAGAAAATCTCACAAGCTCAAGTATTCCTAGGAAATTCCATCAAGTCTATCATGGGAAAAATTAAAAACAAAAATAGGATTATGATGACAAAGTTGCTGCGCCATTTTAACAACACGTTATGAATTAATGACGCAAGTTCACTGCTTATTTAATTTTGGCACAACAGCGCCCTCTGCTGGGGGTTAGGGACAGTGCCCTTAATGCAGGGAATATGATTATTATGAATAACACCATCCTGAAGTCATTTATAGGATCAGCAGCTCTCTACATTTCACATGTGATAGCCTGGGTGTCCCCCCTGATGACCAGTGTGACACCTGTGGGGGGGTGGGGGGTGCCAGCCACCCAACCAAACACAGACAGATTGTAAAAACACACCTGATTTCTTCTCTTCTTTTCCCTTGTGGTCAGCGTCTTCTCCGGTCCCCCAAGCCACAACACAGTCACAAAGCACAAACAGAGGAGTTTCTTTTCTTTTCTTCTCTTCTATCTCTTTTCCTCTAGTCAAGCTTCATCTTCCTCCTCCTGACTCTGGCTCCCTGAGTTGTATTTAAGACCCCTCGGAAGTGCTCCAGCCCCCATAACGGCTCAATGGTTGCTGCAGCACCCCCTGGTGGTGCTCACGGATCCCAACTGGGCTGTACCCAAACTCCAACTCCCGTGAAGCCCTGTGGGAGTCCGAGGCACTGCTGCAACCCAGGGGGGCTGCCATCCAGCACTCCGAGGGAGGTAACACTCTTGCCACGTTTGCTCCCCCAGTCTTCCCAGCATGGAGGCATCCCAGCTGGACATGGGCCCCGACCAGTTTACACCATTTAATATACAATTGGTTCCATTTCTTTTCCTTTTTCCAGTTGAAGCGACTCACTCGGGGTCAGCCAGTGTCAGCAGTGAGATTTGAACCCACAACCTCAGGGTTTGAACTCCCAAAGCCTTAGCCAGTATGCCACACTCCCTGCATGGCACAGATGTCAGGATCCTGCCAGGTCACTGCTGGAAGAAGAAAATAAGCGGTGCCCAAAGTCAGCAGGGGGCGCTCTTCATCCAGGTAGAGAACTCTCATGCCTGCCTTCTTTTAATGATAAAAAACAAGGAACTACACTGAGACAAGTAAATGAGTCAGGGGGCCTGCGCCAAAGTGGACATGTAAAGTGACAGCATGGGGACCACCTGCAGGGCGCTATATACAAGAGGAGAGATGAGCAGATGTCAAGTCTCGTTTTAAACATTTAATAAGAAGTTCAATGTAGCTCTGCATCGAATGTCTTCATCCGGGACCCATAAAGTTTTCTAGCATGTTCTGGAGCGTCCCATTCCAAAGGAGCCTAAATCTTCATGGCTCATAAGAGAGTAAGGCGCTATATAAAGCACACAGTTCACTCAGTCAGTCATTGGGATTGAGGGTTCTGTCCTATTCTCTGTCATCTTCACTGCTCTGCAGGGCGCTATATAAAGCCTGATTAATTCCAACAGACCAGTTTTGGACCCCACAAAAGATCTCCCTACCTCTTTTGGAAGCTCATCTTCCCTCAGTCGACACTCACCTCCACAAAGTAGAAGCATGGCAGCAACGTGAGGCTGTCCTTTGGGGGCTTCTTCTTGGGCTTGTCTTTAGGGGAGATCATCTTGCGACTTCTTGGGTGTCTGTAACCTGCAAGAACAAACGTGGTGGTTTAGCTGAAGAGGTGCGAAGGCCTGTGGCATCATTTTTAGGAGGCTACCAGGCCTTTAGCTCCTGATATACAGTCACCCAGACCCTGGTCTCCAAGAGCCACACCCACCCAGCTGATCCCATCATCTCAGTTGTCCATCCCCTGATCTTTGAGAGCCCCCCCCCACCCCACCCCACGCATGGATGTCTGCACAAAGAGCCATTGAGACCCATCCCCCACTCTTTGACTCACTGAAACTCCATGGGACCCCCACACCCTTTTCCATCTAACATACTTTTAGGACTAAGCATTATCAGAGAGGGGGCCGGGCCCCTAATAAGTGCTAAAGCTAGTGATGCCCCTGCCAGTGCCCATGGAAACTGGCAGTGAGATAAGAGCTGGTGTGCCTGCCTGGAGTCCCGAGGTCTGTGCGCCCCAACCCCCAACCCAGCCCTCGGTCCAGGATCTCAGTTTCCATGGCGGGGGGCTCAGCCTCACCACCTTACCTGTCTGCCACTCTACTGCTAGCTCCTCTTTAACTCAGAACAGTCAACATAAACTCTTACAAGCACATGCCATCTCATGCCCCATAGTGTCAATCCTCACAGGTGCCCCCGTGGTGTAGACCAGATGAATCCATCCATCCATCCATTTTCCAACCCGCTGAATCCGAACACAGGGTCACGGGGGTCTGCTGGAGCCAATCCCAGCCAACACAGGGCACAAGGCAGGAAACAATCCAGGGCCGGGTGCCAACCCACCGCAGGACACACACAAACACACCCACACACCAAGCACACACTAGGGTCAATTTAGAATCGCCAATCTACCTAACCTGCATGTCTTTGGACTGTGGGAGGAAACCCACGCAGACACGGGGAAAACATGCAAACTCCACGCAGGGAGGACCCGGGAAACGAACCCAGGTCCCCAGGTCTCCCAACTGCGAGGCAGCAGCGCGACCCACTGTGCCACCGTGCCGCCCACCAGATGAATCACAAGAAAGAAATGAAGGAAAGAAGTGTGGAGTGTAAAATGCGATCTTACATGAGGGCATTAGGGGGCGCCACTGAGCACAGGACACATGATTTCTTCACCAGAATGAGCGGAGATTCAAGTGAGAAGTTAGCAGGAAAAGAAGAATCTCGACTCCATGACACACTGGAGATGTGAGTGATGGGGGGGGCTGAGTGGCAACCAACCCCCCCCCCCCCCCCCCCGGATTTTATGTTCTGATGGACTAAAGCAGCAATTTAAAAAAAGAAGACAGTAGAAGAAGACTATCAGTGCAAAAAGAACACTTGTCCTCAATGGTGGGTCACTTTAGAAAGTCCACTTTTGCCCCTTGAACACGCGCCCACGGGTACACTGGTCAGTGTAGACCTCCACTGTCTGACAGGTGTAACAGTGGTGGCTGTAGTTAGGGTGGGCTTAGGGGTTTACTCCAGAAAATAAGTGGACAAAACACAGCAATGGGATTCTGTGATCCCCTCCTAGATATCAGGCTAAGGACCACCTGGGCACAATGTCACCACTGCCTAACTGTAAGATCTTCCTTGGTGGCACACGTGCAGCATATTCCATAAAAAAGACAGAATGGAGTTCCCCAGGTCACCCACATCTTCACTCACATCCCACTTGTATGGCTTTTGCTCCAGAAGACCACTAACTAAAGACCCTCTGGGCTTGGCCAGGGAGAAAACATTGATGCTCCGTAGACGCCAGAGCCATCTGAAAGTCATTTCTAAGGTCAGCTCAGTGGCACATTCAGCTCTCTGTATTTCATATTTAAAAGCCTCCAATTGCCATCCTAAACAAACAAATTTATCAATCTTTATTTTATACAGAAAGCACCACCATAACCTCCTTTACGAGCAAAAAACATCAAAGTTAAAAAGTGCTCAGACATTTACAAGACCCTCATCTGGATGAGACAAGAATGAAGATGTCTGTCTACTTCATGGGTCGGGTCTCCATAATGGATGTGACCGTGGCTGAGCGTGTCACCTGGTGGGCAAAACAAATTTCTTGAAAAGGGTGGGATGACTGAAATGGAAGAATGCTGGTTCAAGTGAGGCAGCCCACCATAAGCAGAAGAAACACGACAGAGCTGAGGAAGGTGTCCTGGACCTGCCGAGCACACTCATGGGGTTATATAGCGCCTTATATGGTACCTGTCTATCTATTATATAGTGCCGTTCACATCTGTCTATCTACAGTATCTATCTATCTATCTATCTATCTATCTGTTATATAGTACCTTTCTCATCATCTATCTATCTATCTATCTAATCCTGCCAACTACGCTATCTATCTATCTATCTATCTATCTATCTATCTATCTATCTATCTAATCCTGCCAACTACGCTATCTATCTATCTATCTATCTAATCCTGCCAACTATGCTATCTATCTATTATATAGTGCCATTCACATCTATCTATCTATCAATCAATCAATCATATGGTGCCTTTCACATCTATCTATCTATCTATTATAAAGTGCATTTCATATCTATCTATCTATTTATCTAATCCTGCCAACTACGCTATCTGTCTATCTATTATATAGTGCTGTTCACATCTATCTCTCTATTATATAGTGCCGTTCACATCTATCTATCTATCTATCTATCGATCTATCTATCTATCTATCTAATCCTGCCAACTACGCTATCTATCTATCTATCTATCTATCTAATCCTGCCAACTACGCTATCTGTCTATCTATCTATCTATCTAATCCTGCCAACTACGCTATCTATCTATCTATCCATCTAATCCTGCCAACTACGCTATCTATCTATCTATCTATTATATAGTGCCATTCACATCTATCTATCTATCAATCAATCAATCATATGGTGCCTTTCACATCTATCTATCTATCTATCTATCTATCTATCTATCTATCTATTATATAGTGCATTTCATATCTATCTATCTATTTATCTAATCCTGCCAACTACGCTATCTACCTCTCTATTATATAGTGCCGTTCACATCTATCTATCTATCTAATCCTGCCAACTACACTATCTATCTATCTATCTATCTATCTATCTAATCCTGCCAACTACGCTATCTGTCTATCTATCTATCTATCTAATCCTGCCAACTACGCTATCTATCTATCTATCCATCTAATCCTGCCAACTACGCTATCTATCTATCTATCTATTATATAGTGCCATTCACCTCTATCTATCTATCAATCAATCAATCATATGGTGCCTTTCACATCTATCTATCTATCTATCTATCTATTATATAGTGCATTTCATATCTATCTATCTATTTATCTAATCCTGCCAACTACGCTATCTATCTCTCTATTATATAGTGCCGTTCACATCTATCTATCTATCTAATCCTGCCAACTACACTATCTATCTATCTATCTATCCATCTAATCCTGCCAACTACGCTATCTATCTATCTATCTATTATATAGTGCCATTCACATCTATCTATCTATCAATCAATCAATCATATGGTGCCTTTCACATCTATCTATCTATCTATCTATCTATCTATTATATAGTGCATTTCATATCTATCTATCTATTTATCTAATCCTGCCAACTACGCTATCTGTCTATCTATTATATAGTGCTGTTCACATCTATCTATCTCTCTATTATATAGTGCCGTTCACATCTATCTATCTATCTATCTATCGATCTATCTATCTATCTATCTAATCCTGCCAACTACGCTATCTATCTATCTATCTATCTATCTAATCCTGCCAACTACGCTATCTGTCTATCTATCTATCTATCTAATCCTGCCAACTACGCTATCTATCTATCTATCCATCTAATCCTGCCAACTACGCTATCTATCTATCTATCTATTATATAGTGCCATTCACATCTATCTATCTATCAATCAATCAATCATATGGTGCCTTTCACATCTATCTATCTATCTATCTATCTATCTATCTATCTATTATATAGTGCATTTCATATCTATCTATCTATCTATCTAATCCTGCCAACTACACTATCTATCTATCTATCTATCTATCTATCTATCTATCTATCTATCTATCTATCTATCTATCTAATCCTGCAAACTACGCTATCTATCTATTATATAGTGCCGTTCACATCTATCTATCTATCTATTATATAGTGCATTTCATATCTATCTATCTATCTAATCCTGCCAACTACGCTAGCTATCTATTTTTCATATAGAGCCTTTACCTCTGTTTCATTTGTTCTACAGTATTGATCTATCTACCAATTCTATTGCACATTTCCTCTCTATATATTTTATAGTGCCTTTCCATCTGTCTATGTACATTCTCATCTTTTCTTTCTCTCTTCCACATCCCATCTCTCCAGCTGACTGGCACTCTGGACCACGTAGTCCAACCACTTCAGTGCCTCAGATGGACCCCATAACTGGACGTGAGCCTTTGATCAGTGGACTCTGTTGCGCATCTCACCAGGCATTCTGAGTGCTAATGATGCCTTGAGAAGGTAGCGACGTAGCGTACTATTAAACAAATGAGCCCAGCACAATCAACAGTAATGATGGCACTCACTTGTCTTAAGGAGGTCTTTATTTCAAACTGACGCACCCTCGATTGGTGCTTGAGAGCTCCTCTCACTCTGACAAAGGGAGGCCTCTTCTCGCTGCGTCTCTATGGCTGCTTGGCTCCTTGGCACACTGCCTTCCCCCTCCTTGCCACTTGAAACGCTCACAGTGCTGGCGCACTGGCACACACAGCTGCTTCTCCCACGCCCTTCTGAAGAGGCAATCTCTCCAAATTCCATCACTGTCACCCACACAGAGAGGAGGCTCCATCACTGAAATGTCAACAGCTGCCGTAAAGAGCTTGTGCAAGGTGCTATATGACATCAAATTTGAGGATTAAAACCCTCACACTACCCAGTGGTGACAGAATTGTGTTCTCAAAAACAGGGAAAGAGTCACAGCGCCAGGCCAGCACGGAGGAGATCTTCATGCTGATTGGCTTACAAGGCTCTGTGGGGGGACTGACTGTGGCAGTGTGAAGACCCCAAAGAGAATCAATGGACATGAACAGTGTGTGTGTGCTGCTGTGTTTATGTGTAATATTCACTTTAACTCACTTGGGGTCCCATGAAGCCGAAATCTGTCCTGCAAGCAAAAGGTGCCAAGAGGGCACCAGTCTGTGTGGGAATTATTATTCTATTCTGTTTAAATAACTGTGAAATGTAATCTCAGTTTGCTTGTTCTTTATGCACAGCTTTACATTCAAAGTCACAGATTCGAAAACTGGCACACTGGGACCCCCTCACTATAAATCAGGCTTTACCCCTCTCGTGGGACAGCAGGGTTTACTCAGGGTTGGAGAACGTGGCACCCTCTCTGACCTTGTGGCATCACTTGCACTGCCCACAGGTGGTCTGAGTCCTACCTCTCGGGCAGATCCCACCATGTGTCCAGTGAGGAGGGATGTCAAGGGTGCACCAGGCAAGCATGAGGGTGGCCCTCAGGGATGGGTGCTGGTCCCACTCCTCTTCTCTCTCTTGCTAGGCCCCATCATCCTGCCCTCATATCAGTGCTATGCCAATGATGTGCCTCTCTGCCCGTCGTGCCCCCCAGAGGACCAAAGGGTATCAGTCAGAATCTCTGCGTGTCTCGCTGATATTGTAACCTGGATGAAGGACCTCCATCTCCTGTTCTTCCTGGCAAAGACGGACTCACTCATCTATTCAGAACCCGTCACTGTTCAGCTCAGCTTGCTGTCACTAATGCCACCTTGTAGTGACAATCAATGACCAGTTGTCCTTCACTGCCCACATTGTAATGATCTCTTGGTCTTGCAGATTCACTCTGTGCCACGTCCACATCTTTAAAGCCCCCCAGATGACACAGATCCAGCTCTGGTCTGCTCACACCAGGACTACTGCAACTCTCTGCTAGCAGAAGCGTCTACAGGCTGCGGGTTCAAATCCCACCACTGACACCATGTGAACCTGAGCAAGTCAGCCAAGTAATAAAAGAAAGATAAGGAACAGTGCAAAGGTGGGCTGAGCGAGTGGCTCCGTGTCCCCCCGTGAACTGGCGGCCTGGTGGCGTGTGGCCCAATGCCTTATCCAGTAGGCCACTTGGACTGCAGGTTCTCGAATTTGATATCACAGCCGTCTATCGACTGGGCAGTATGCTGATTATTTTTTTTCCTGTTCAACGTTTACGATTTTGAGTCAAAGATTGGAAGGACATGGGCGGCACGGTGGCGCAGTGGGTAGTGCTGCTGCCTCGCAGTTGGGAGATCTGGGGACCTGGGTTCGTTTCCCGGGTCCTCCCTGCGTGGAGTTTGCATGTTCTCCCCATGTCTGCGTGGGTTTCCTCCCACAGTCCAAAGACGTGCAGGTTAGGTGGATTGGCGATTCTAAATTGGCCCTAGTGTGTGCTTGGTGTGTGGGTGTGTTTGTGTGTGTCCTGCGGTGGGTTGGCACCCTGCCCGGGATTGGTTCCTGCCTTGTGCCTTGTGTTGGCTGGGATTGGCTCCAGCAGACCCCCGTGACCCTGTGTTCGGATTCAGCAGGTTGGAAAATGGATGGATGGATGGATTGGAAGGACGAAAAAAAACGTTTAAATAATAAGGTGCATTGGCCAACAAAAAAAAGCAGGCATTTGAAGTAACGGCGCCCAGCGGGCCTCGGGGTGCGGCACGGCAGAGAGAAGGCCTGACTAATTGAAAGCGCGCGGCGTAATCTGCTAATCCCCGCTGAGGCCCAGCAGGTGCAATCGATGTCTCCAATCAGATACGGGAAGCGGTTTCAAGTGAGCCTTTTAAAAGTGCCGGCTTTGCGGTTTTCAGGATGGCAGCCCCTCAGACGTGGCAGTGGCGCCAGAGCTCCAGCTCCTGGCAGCCACTGCTGATCCGCACCTCTCGGGTTGAAGGCCGCTTCAGGCAGGGGAACATCAGCTTTACAACTGGGAGTACAGGACAAGTGGGGCCCCTGCGACCAGGAGCTCAGGACCCCCGGTGTCGTGATTGTGCATGGTGGTCACTTGGTGACGACTTGTTGTTCTTACTGGTGGGTTTTCTGATGTCCTGAGTCGGAATTCTCCGTTTATTTTCATATCCGCCATGTTGAAGCCTGAGTTTGGGCTCATTTTGGATGTTAAGTCTTGTATATCAATGCCATTTTAGTTTCTTTCTATTCTGGTCTGCCATGTTTGTTGTATTTTGTGGGAGGATCCCAAGATGGGTGGGGTCGGCATGACCTCATCGCTAAGGGACCGCCCCTAGCACACCCGGTTGATTTTTTGTTTTTTTTTTGTTCTTTATTTCGTCTTATACGATTTCTCGTATTAGGAATTTGTTAATTTTCTCATACCCCTTGGGGTCAGAGCGCAGGGTCAGCCATTGTACAGCGAGCGCCCCTGGAGCAATTACAGGTTAAGGGTCTTGCTCAAGGGCCCAGCAGAGTAGGATCTCTTTTGGCAGTGATGGGGATTCGAACTGGCAACCTTCAGGATACCAGCGCAGATCCTTAGCCTCAGAGCCACCACTCCACCCCTTTGAGTCCTTTGGTGATTATCCTCTGCGGTGGGTTGGCACCCTGCCCGGGATTGGTTCCTGCCTTGTGCCCTGTGTTGGCTGGGATTGGCTCCAGCAGACCCTGTAGTTAGGATATAGCAGGTTGGATGGATGGGTGATTATCCTGAAGATCCATTTTGTTGCACCGAGTGATTTTTCCCACTTTTTGTTGGCTTCTTTACTTGGGTTCAAGTTCTGGGACTTGTTCGTCTCCAGATTGCCTTCCTGGCAGCTCCTTTCTGCTCTTTTGTACGTTTCTCGTATTTTTTTCCTCCATTTGTCTTTTATAAAGACTCTTGTGAGGTTTGTCTCTTTACCAGCCAGAGTTTTCATGTTTCTCTCTTTTGAGAAATCTGCAGCACCGCCACACAAGTCATTGTCTGCTTTGTGTTTTGTCTCGCCGCCTAAGCCCCTACAATGAGGGTGTGGGCAAAGAATAAAAACGGGCACATTGGGCAGACGGCCGTAAGGAGGACCTCTGGGGGGTGTGGCCTGTTGCCGTAACTTCACTGGGGGTTGATGGGCGGTTGTCATGGAGAAGGTGTTGGGCGGGGCTGAGTGGCCTGCTCTCATCTAGAAGGTTCTCGTGTTCTATTAAAAGGCATGAGAAGGGAGACTCGGCACAACGTCTGCCAATCCAGTGCAACTGACTGCACTCAAATTGCACTAAGGGCGTCTAGCAAGTGAAGCCACGACAGGCCATTAACACACAAGAGGTGACTGACGAACGTCGTGGCATTGGTGGCCCGGGTCAGGCCATTACTCATTTATTCTGAGGACTTGCTGACGGCTCAGGGTGTCATATGGCCTGTACTAGTCATTGTGACACCAATGATGCCATTACACGTGCCAGGTGATAGTGGCTGCCCGCTCAGACGCTGGCGCCTTACATCTTCCTCCACCCCTGCGCTTTAATGCCATGCGGGGCACACCCATGGGACTCCTCAAATGCAGGTGAGGTGCTAGTGGTGAGGTCTCGCTGTGTCAAGTGGGCTCAACCAGCCAATGAAGATCTGCAGCATCCTTACTGCATATGTATGAGGCTGATTAGCATAGTCCATATATGGTTGTTTCAGATTGGCAACTGGGTGGGATTTAAAAGGCGTTCACGTACGCACATCTACAACGTGAGTGTGATCTATAAAGGTAAACTACGGACAGATTTGATTAGTTTAATTAATTTTTTATTTTTGCCATAAGCATTTTCCTGTTTTTTTGGCGTATGCACGCTTTCACCCTCAAATCCATGAAAATGTTTTAGAATTGAGACCCCCTAATTTTTTGCTGTCTCCTCCTTGTCTGACATTCCTCCAGCGTTTGTGTCATCTGTAAGTCACAAAAAGTCAGACCCCTGAGGGTCTCCACTGAAGACCCCACTCTCCAACTCTTATCTGGCTTGCCTGGGTGAGGCCTAATTTGGAGTTGGCCAGTAACAGTTCTGGGGGGTCTTTTTGAAGGCCTGACCCCAAATTCACAGCAATAACGGAAATAGTTCTGTGATTGGACATGTCCCTATTTTCATCACTATTTGGTATTTCCGTCCCCATCGTCACGACACTCCTGTGGTTGGTGGGGCACACAGTCCTGGAGGTTCACTTTAGGGGTTCGAGGATATCCGTCGTCTGTTTGTTAGGTTTGCTACTTGGCCCTGCTTGGCTTCTCGTCTAACATCTTAAGAGGTTGAAAGGCAGAGAAATTCTTCTAATGAGATCAAACAGAAGTCACAGAACGAGAAAAGGTCAAACAAAACGGGAATCGTTCCTCTCTGTCCAAATTAAGAGTGAGGATCAGAAGAAAGAAGAAGAGAGTCAAAGAGCAAACCAAAAGTCAGGACCAGAAGAGAAAACGAGAGAGACACCCGAGCCAGAAATCCAAATCGAAAACCGCAACTCGTTTCTCAAACCAGCCACGAAAAACCACAGACATCACAGCTCACAAAGTTTTCTCCAACCTCAGGCAATAAAACGGCCATCAAGATGAGCTTTGACTTCTTCATCCTGCCGACTACGCCAACGTCGTGACCCACGAGGCCACACCCGTAGCAACCAGGACCTGCATCGTGACAGCGGAATACACAAAACGGTAGTGATCGTCGTCAGAACAAAATGGCGTCTGAAAAGACTTCCCAGTAACGTCGACTGGTAAACCAATCCAGAAAAAGACCACAGGATTGAAATCCCAGAGTTGGAAAAACCCCGGGAGGAAAAAAAATGAAAGAGAAACAGCAACCATAACAGAAATCAGTGAGCAAAGACGTCGTCGAAATCCCGCTGCACAGATTTGGAAGCCAAGAAGATTGCAGTTAATGCCGACACCTTCTGAGTTTTTAGGTTTCTGTCCAGTCACGAGTAACCAGGAAGTGTATGACCCCTGACCTTTACACCCCCTATTCTGTGACTTCACAGGTCATGCCCTCCGGTTGTCCTGAGTAGCAACGTGGCAAGCAACCATACACAAGCCAAAATTGTGCCACCCACCCGTCATAATGAAACATTCGATATTTTTAAGAAATCTAACGATTGCCTTGGCACAAAAGGAAACTTAAATATGAATTCTTCAGATTCTAAAATCGACAAAAAGACGCAGCAAACACAAAATAAACCTTAAATGAATCTCTAAAATATTATTGAACAGAAACAGAATCCAGAAACAGGAACATCCTGTATTAAACTACGTTGGCTCGACCTCAAGTTTGTGGCGGGCAGAAACATCGGGCAGACTTGCCGCGCCAACTCTCAAACACTGGGGGCTGCACCACCGAGGGAAAGTTTGATATTGGAAAGCCACACATCTGAGCTGCTGAGAGAGCCGTGGACATAACAACACCAACAGGCCCCTCCAACGCAAAGACTAATGGGTATGGGGGGGGGGGGGGTAATGGGCATGGGCAGAGCCATCATGCCATAATTTTATCCATCCATCCATCCATTTTCCAACCCGCTGAATCCGAACACAGGGTCACGGGGGTCTGCTGGAGCCAATCCCAGCCAACACAGGGCACAAGGCAGGAACCAATCCCGGGCAGGGTGCCAACCCACCGCAGGAACCTCTTTTAAAAAAAGATTAATTTATTCCAGCATCTTGAGCCCTTCAAGCTCCTATCCTGCTGACTACGCCAACAGACTCATCTGAGTAACCTGAGAGCCATCATATTGGTGACTGGGTTGAACTCTTTGAGGGCTGAATATTTTTAGCACACAAAGCAATAGTTTCATGCATAAATCAATATAAAACTTTTTTGCTGCATGGCGGGGCTGCTGTCGGCACCCGTTCAGCGACACTGGCAGCAACAGGGGGCAGCTCAGTGACCAGAAGGAATATGCGATGGGCCGGCTGCCTGGCTGTCTTAGTGTGACGCAATCTGGTTTGTACCTCTTGTCATCGGTAAGAGGCAGTCCTCCCAGGTGAGGTACGTAGGTGCATTAGCTACACGGACATGTCCGGCACCACGATCAGCTGACGCTGGACCCTCATTTTTGTTTTCGATCTCAAGATCTCTTCCATCAAAACCCAACAACTCAGAGTCTGACTCTGCGATATGATATGCAAAAGGAGTTGTGTGAAGTCCGGGCTTCATACATTGGTGTCCCCCACTATGACCACAGCACTTCGGCGGGCAGCTGGCACAGAGTTGCTTCAGTTCAAACTCAACATAAGCGCTTCTCTGGGCACTTAAGGTGGAGGCCCCCCTTTGTCATTGGTGCTGGCATGAGTGGAAGTTAAAGAGATCCTCGCTGGCTTTGGGTGCCGCTGGTTTGTGGATGTAGCTGGCAGGCAACTGCTGGAGAGAAGAGCCGACTCAGCACACCCTGGGGCATCGCGCCTTTCACTTAAGGGCTCTCACCTTGAGTTGGGTTGAGTTGAGTTGACTTCACTTCACTTCACTTCACTTGAGAAAGTACAAAGATGAATGAAGCCGGTGATAAAACCTGTCCTGGAGTTGGGGCCCGAGGATTGGAGTCTGTCTGTGTCCTCAATGCAAGTGTGGTGGGCATCTATCTATCTGTCCATTGGCTTCGACGTGCCAAGCAATTTCCAACTCTTTCTTTTTCTGTGTCTTCAGGTCCAGGGTCCCATCAGACAAACAAGCAAGTCCATACAGGGATACGATTCACTCCAAACAGGGACACAACGCTTTTGAGCTGGCTCAACATGCATAGAACGTAGCCCGTGGTGACCGCGTCCTGAGTGGTCTCCACTGGTCTTAGTCCATCTCTTTTGTCAGATGGCTTGCATGGCAGTCTCGTGTTACTCTTCCTGTCCATTTCTGTCCTGTCCACAGGCTTGTTACTTTGAGTAAAAATTAGATTTTAGGAGATGTTTTTCACGGATCATAGGGACATATATCAAACTTATGCTTACATCACGAGTAAAGACAATTAATAAAGTATATCAAATTATAAAAAAGACACAGCAGCACTTGAAGCTGTGAAGGATTGCACAATTGTAGGATTGTAGGACACGCCGTACGGTGACAGCCTCAAAGAATTCAATCCATTTGGTCTCAAGCAGAGGAGACGGCAGGAGGACCTCCTCCAGGTGTTGATAATAAAGTTGATCTGAAGAATTCGCTCAACGTAAGAGGGAATCATGAAATTGAGGACATCAGTGGAAATTAGAGGTAAGTGTGTTTAGGACTGAAGGACCTCATTTTCCCTGAGAGTTATGGGATTCTGAAATAAGCCACCAAGACAAGGAGTTGGAGCAGAAACCTCAACAACCTTTAAGAAGCATCTGAATGAGACAAACGAGTGACAAACGGGCTGAATGGTCTCCTCTCGTTTGTCAGGCCTGTTTTGTTCCTTCATTCCTAATTTGGCAGGCAGATGTCGTCTGAGATCAGCGTGACCTCCAACCGCATGTGTGCTGCTTACTGATTTTTTGTGAAAGACATCTGCAAATTCACCAACTTATAGAAGAGAAGCAGATAATGAAAGATTGTAACGGCTGTTCTGCGAGCAAAAGATATCAGAACGAGGAAAGCAGTGGAGACGACAGGTTAGCCAGGACTGGTGGGGACGACAAGAGGAGTTTGATGCACAACAGCAATGAGACAATTTCAGAATGTGGAGGAAACGTTCAGCTTCTTATGACAACGTCCATCCACAAGACTGTCACAATAACACACACACACACACGGACATCTCCACCACAAAACACACAACAACTTGGCCTACTAGGCTGGCAGGAGTCGCTCCAAGTGCAAAGTCTTCCACCTCACTTTGGTTGACTCAACGCAGAGATATGATGACGCTCTCATAAAGGGCCCTGTGGACTGATTCAAGTGGCATGGCATTCATAACAGCTGAGGTCAAGTTTGTCATGCGCCATCTGTTGGAATGGCAAGGGCAATACAATACAATCTATTTGTGTATAGCCCAAAATCACACAGGAGGTGCTGCAATGGGCTTTAACAGGCCCTGCCTCTTGACAGCCCCCCAGCCCTGACTCTCTAAGAAGACAAAAAAAGACCCTGGTAGGGAAAAAATGGAAGAAACCTGGGAAAGGCAGTTCAAAGAGAGACCCCTTTCCAGATAGGTTGGGCGTGCAGTGGGTGTCAAAAGAAGCGGGACAATACAATACAATACACAGAACAGAACAAATCGTCAATAAAAAATTAAAAAATATTTAGAAGTATGGAGCAGAATGTAACAGTAGATGATATCACGTAAAAAGATTTGGATAATTTTAGACTCCTGGAGACCTCATCCATCAAGCTGCCTCCCCCTGTTGGCCATTCCACGGTTGAAACAGTGCTGGGCCAGCCAGTCCGATGAAAGGACCCCTCTTTCTCACGATTCCTGCGATCCTCCATCAGGGATGACTTTACCTTAGGTAGGCAAAACAACTTGGCAGGTGGGCCGTGGCACCAAGTCGTGCAATGCACTGTATTGCTACAAATGTTTGTGGTGCGCCATCTGTTGGAATGAGAGAGACATAGGAACCGGATGGGTACACAGATACACAGGGGCATATCCTTTTATTAAGTTAGACTTAGAGCAGCACCTGACGTTGCCCAGGTAAGTCATTTTAAGCTCTCGTCCTTTTGTCTGCTGGTCTGGCTTAAGACTCTACTGGTGTTTCACTTGCTCTGAGCCACCAGGTGGCACTGTCCTTAAATCTCACTGGAGAAAAAAAGGAAAGAAAAAACACCTCAATGGTACCCCCAAGGTTACAATGTTGGGTCCCACACTTGTCTATGGCCTCTTCCTGACACAGCGTGCCGAAATTTTATTGTGAACTGTGTAACACCCAAACACGCACACATGGTCTTTTGTGAAAGTCACTGCTCCATCAATAGTAACAGCATCGACTGTAAAAAGTGCAAACGAGGTCGGTATAGCGCCCTCTAGCGAGAACAGCAACACACGGCAGTCAACAACGCGTCGAGCTCCGCACATGATGTCCACTTACGAGTAGCTGCCTTCACTTGCTAATGGACGGACAGGCGTCTAGGCGACCAGCACACGTAGCACTGATCAGAGCTCACTGGTGCTTTGTGAAGACGTTAAGCCCGCAATCTGCAGCTGGGCACAGCAATCCGATCAAATGCCGCCTTGAACCCGGACGAACAGCGCGCTCCGCCACTCTTGGGGGCTCATTAAAGCGGTCCGCCTTTCCTGCCGAGTCGACAAATTATCGGCCATAAGAGCCGCGCCGCTTCTCTGTAATTACTGTATTACTCTCTCGCCCAGGTAGCCTCAAGGCTCAAATTTAAGTGTCACCGAAAGTACCGACATCAGCAAAGCGCGGCTTTCTGCTGCTTTCACATTTGAACCCCATATGGGTTTAAAAAAAAAAAAAAGAGCAGCGAACGGGTGCCAATCGATGGGGACACTTGGCCTCACTTTATGGAATTTCAGCTCCAGAAAACAGGAGCGGCTGTTTAGTAAACTGCTTCTCGTCCTCGTTAACTCCCGTACAGAGCCGGCCATGCCACACTGGGCCGCGGAGAATGCAGGGGTGAACGACAGGCAGTTGCCCTAAAGATGCCCATAAAGGGAAAGGGAAGCAATCGGAGCGCTCACAGGCAGACTCACGCACGCGCACAGACGTGCAATCACACATACACACATGCGCGCGCACACGTGTGTAATCACACCAGTACATAGACACGCGCACACTCACATGCAAATGCACTCACAGACGCGCACGCGCACACAAATGCAAGCGCCTTCATATACACGCACGCGCACTGCGAGAGTCCATTGCCGTATTAACCCTTTATTTAAGCGACCACAGCGAATATGCCGAGCGACAAATGAAATCTCGAAGTTCGCCTCGCACTGAACCCCGATGAAGCGCCGCAATTGAGGGATGGCGGATGGTGACCTGTGGGCGGCTCGTCGTCCACCTGCTGTTGCATGCCGGGTAAAGGTTGAGAACACGCCGGACTAAAGTAGGCAGCCGCCATTAAAAACATCGTGCCGATTTGACAGGTCCGTCACCCCAAGGGTGCCACTTTCCTTTCTTCCAGTAGACAGGATGTTACAAAAAATGCAAAATATTTAGAAAATCAAAACAGATTCAAAGAAATAATGAACTCAAAATGCAGATGAAGTGAGTCATGCACAGCTGAGCCTACACCGGATTGTCGCAGAAGATAATCGCCGCCCATGATGATCACACAAAGGCTTCTACTGCCACATTCGGCACGTGAGTCACAGCACAGGGGGTCCTCCTAAAGATGAAGAAA
This sequence comes from Erpetoichthys calabaricus, assembly GCF_900747795.2. Lineage (NCBI taxonomy): Eukaryota > Metazoa > Chordata > Cladistia > Polypteriformes > Polypteridae > Erpetoichthys > Erpetoichthys calabaricus. The sequence goes on from NC_041405.2 coordinate 161,620,023, forward strand.
CGAGATAAACGTGAAAACGCTGACAGAATGGGCTCTGAGCAATAAACGTGTAATGAACATTGGGTGGGGGCTCTTGACCCACGCAGTGACTCCTACCCATTGTTGAACCCGCTTGGTCCATTTTGGGGTTGCAGACAGGGAGCGGCCCTGGAATCTGTGAGCGCACCCGTGTCCACTGACAATTAATGTCACCATTTGACCCCACCTGCACATGAAAGAAACCGAAAAGGGACACACACCCCTGGAGAACACGCAAGCTCTGCACAGGCAGCCACCAGCCATGTGGGGGTGCCAGTGAATGGCACACTGAAAACCAGAGGTGGGCACCGCCGAGGTCACATGCCATGACTTGTAGTCAAAGGGGGATGTCGGTCTTGCTGATCTCATTGCTGGACTAAATGACTGGTCTGTCAAATTAGGGTGACGGTGGGCTGAGGGTCCTGGTGCGCGTCCTCGTCATACTGCCTGATGAAGAAGGAGCCGGTGCTGTAAGATGGGTTTATGGCGAGTTCAGCTCTTCTCAGTTTTCTTTTCTTCACAAAATGTAAAACATGAGACATCAGACAGACGAGCCTCGGTTCTTATTGTCAGGTCCAAAGCCCCCCGCGCTCCTTAGTCCTCATTGCTGTGTTCTGTGTATTGTACTTATGGTGGTCAGTCCTCCTGCACGCGTATCCCCCATGATAACTGAAGACAAAATCAAACCTGTCTGAGGGGCGACTCGTGGACTAATTCTGTCACTGGGGATGTCACATTGTGTGACTGAAAGTTAAGAGAAGGCACCGCCAACTGCCACCGACTTGCTAAGATTATAGAAATGAAGGCTACAACTGGAAATTGGACTTGAAACTCCGAGGCTGTGGGTTCAAATCCCACTACTGACACCACTGTGTGACCTGAGCAAGTCACTTCACCTGCCTGTGATAGGAAAAAATAAAAGAAATATCACCAGCTGTGTCTGTCAAATGTCAAATGGAAAAAGGGGGTCAGCCAAATGAATTAATAATAATATTAATGATGGAAAAGCCTTAGATGGCTGCCCACCTCTACACGTTTGAACACCAGCAAGGATATCAGCGTTTTTAGAGTAAAAGACAAATTCATATCGATGTGTTTTGCAGCCTTCCCTACAGGCCGTGCCACGTTACACGACGTTTCAAGTGATTTTTAGTCATAGACTTCATTTACATAATATTGGCGAGTCAGAGCCATCCCATCATAAACAGTCGTGTAGTCTGACGTCCCCAGTGACGTTGCTATGGGCCCCACACTGGCAGGCAGTTCACTGACATCCCACACTTCCTTTTCACTGAGCACTTATTGTGTGCCAGCACAGCTTATTCTGATTGCCATCATACCCAGCATGTCATGCCAGCCCAGAAGAGCTCCAAGGCTCTTTGCACGACTTTTCCAGCGACTTCATTTCCACAGTTTAGCGAGTCAGGAGGCGGTCATGGTGCACTGCTACGATCACTCGCTCGTCGTGTTGTCTGACATACCCAGCCACTCAGTCCTAACCCTAACAAGTTCATCCATCCATCCATTTTCCAACCAACTGAATCCGAACACAGGGTCACGGGGGTCTGCTGGAGCCAATCCCAGGGCACAAGGCAGGAACCAATCCCGGGCAGGGTGCCAACCCACCACAGGACACACACAAACACACCAAGCACACGCTAAGGCCAATTTAGAATCGCCAATCCACATAACCTGCATGTCTTTGGACTGTGGGAGGAAACCCACGCAGACACGGGGAGAACATGCAAACTCCACGCAGGGAGGACCCGGGAAGCGAACCCAGGTCTCCAGGTCTCCCAACTGCGAGGCAGCAGCGCTACCCACTGTGCCACCGTGCCGCTGACAAAATCAAATGGTCTGAAAAGTCACAGAGGTGGGCTCCGTGTGCATGTGAGAGCTGGCAGCAAATGAGTGCCCACCCAAAGCAGGCAATGCAGCGATGAGGCACAAGGAACACAGATGTCATGGACCTAACAAGAAGAAGAGAGGCTCGTCGGGCTGTCACGTGTTTTATGTCTCATGGTTTGGGCAGAATTCACCGCACCTGTGAACCCGCCGCACAGACCCCTGCTCTGTTGAAAAACTGTGCTGGAAAGTCGTCACTGAGTGTTGTAATTACTAGTCATGTAACCTGGCACACTCACTCAAAGAGATCATCAAGTTTGGCATCCCCTTTGACTGGCAGTCGTGTAATGTGACATCCCCCGATAAAGTGTCGTCTGCTGCGTAATAAAACACCAAGCTCTGTGTGTGTTGGTCAGTTGGTGAAAGTGGCAGTGAAAGAATTTGTGCGAATGTGAGACACGCAGAGAGGAGAAAAGGCGTAGGAGGCACACTGAGAGTCAACTTCAACGAAGAGGAAATCGAGAAAAACGGCCAGGAGGAGAGAAAGGCGCCTCGAAAATAACAAGAGAGTTTGAGAAGTGGGCTTCACGGAGTTCAGACAGACGCGGAGAGCGAGGAAAGGCGCTGAAGGGACATGCGGGGCGGGAGACAGCAAACACTTCCAAATACCTGCATTAGACAGGCAGCGGGCATCGTCCACTCATTTACTGAATACACGTCGTTAGGGAGGGCGGCACGGTGGCGGAGACCAGGGCGTGTGTCCCAGGCTGTCTCTGTGTGGAGTTTGCATGTCCTCCCCGAGTCTGCGTCGGTTTCTCCAGGCGCTTAGGTTTCCTCTCACAGTGCAAAGTCAAGCAGGTTAGGAGGACTGGCAACGCTAAGTTGGCCCTAGTGCTGTGTGTGTGTGTTCGCTCAGCGATGGACTGGCACCCTGTCCAGGGTTTGTTTCTGCCTTGTGCCATACATAAGACCCCCAAATCTATGAGACCGAATAAGACTTTCTTTCATTCCCTTAAAGAATCCTGATCACGTTTAAGGTGCGTGACGTTAGGCGCTATACAAAACTGTGACTGAATTACAGCGCCCGTCATACCCGACAACTGCAAACCAAAACCAGCAAAGCTTCAGTTCGAATAAAACAAAAAGCGACTTTCTTGCTGTCAATCGATAAATCAAAAAATACCTGAAGCGTTACGTAACCGTGACTGGATTGTAGCGCCGATGTCTCGCCTCATCCCCGTCCCCAAATGCCCCTGAAGGCTTCACTTTTAATTTTGTTTCCATCCCATAATCTAATGATACCCAAATCACATTTTAGGTGTGCCACGGTGGGCGCTATGCGAAGAAAGCAACACGAACGTGACGATCAGAACCCCCCGTTGACTAAAATGACTCACTCGGAGTTAAAGTCGCGTCTTGTGGACACACAACAAAGAAGCTCCACTTAGCCAGTGGACATGCCAGGGACTGAACCTGTGGTCCTGGAGCAGAGGGGCAGTGCCAGCGACCGGTGTGCCACCCTCAAAGATGTCTATTTAAATACATACATCCATCCATCCATTTTCCAACCCGCTGAATCCGAACACAGGGTCACGGGGGTCTGCTGGAGCCAATCCCAGCCAACACAGGGCACAAGGCAGGGTGCCAACCCACCGCAGGACACTCACCCTCACACCAAGCACACACTAGGGCCAATTTAGAATCGCCAGTCCACCTAACCTGCATGTCTTTGGATTGTGGGAGGAAACCCACGCAGACACGAGGAGAACATGCAAACTCCACGCAGGGAGGACCCGGGAAGCGATCCCAGGTCTCCTAACTGCGAGGCAGCAGCGCTACCCACTGTGCCACCATGCCGCCCAATACATACATGCACATATTCATACATATACATATATATATATTTCCATCCATCCATTATCCAACCTGCTACATCCTATCTATAGGGTCAAGGGGGTCTGCTGGAGCCAATCCCAGCCAACAGGGCACAAGGCAGGAAACAAACCCCGGGCAGGGTGCCAGCCCACCACAGGGCTATATATATATATATATATATATAACTTTGTAATTATAAATCTGTCTTTATATATACTGTATATTAATTATTATATAATATTATATTAATTACTTTATATCTTTATGCGCTTCCTCATTATTGTAACAGGATAAGGTGGGCCAAAGTCCACTGGGAGGTTGGGTGGTGACGGTGGCTCAGAAGCTGCGTGACGTTGTCAAAATTAAACCTACATGTTCTGAACTTTCTCTTTTATTAAGCCATCAAGGAAACCAACAAACTAATTCAGAGTCATCAGCACAGCCTGTTTGAGAAAACTCAAGTATGGACAGGTAACCCACTGGGTGGGTGACAGTGACAATCAGTCAGGCACTCCTCAGCATAACGGGTCAAAGAATTAAAAGCAGCACAAAATGTTGCTGGTTCCACAAACTTGCCAAATAATTCAACATGAAGGACGAGTCGCTGGTCACTGAGCCTCGACATGAGCATGTGGACCATCAGGAGTCTTGGTGCCCACCAACGCGTCCATGAGACCAACAGGCCAAAACACCTGCACCAGTCCCATTCTTGGCACTCTTGACACTCCTGTGTGCACATCAGATGGGGGCATCTGGAGACAATGGGCCACACAACCGAGCGGGCACAGGGACAGACTGGCAGAGCAGTCATAATCAGTCAAACATCTTCAATTGAAATGCTCTTCTTACTGAATAACTCACCCCTTAAGTCTGCTGCTGTCTCTTTAAACAGGGCTCAGGTGGGCACCGCTGGCCGATGGGCATCAGCGCCTGAGGCTGCTTCATATTCTGTTCTCATTTACTTATTTATTTTGGCTTTGTTCTGTCATATCGAGGTGGTCTTGTCCAGCCCCTTCTCTCAGAAGTATATCAATGAGGCTAACTATTCAAAATAACAAGGGGAGGGGGGTCTTCATTAAATGAGGCACACAGTCAGTGAAGAGCAAACACCAAAGTACAAAGCATACAGAAAAGAACGATACCCGCTGCCACACAGGGTCCACCTGCACAGGGTTTGAGCCATGCCTGCCTGGTAGGGGTTGCCAAGCCCCTCCTTCACCTTCCCCTTCTCTCTCTCTCTCTGTCTCTCCTGCTCTTTGGACCCTGGTGGTCACCACCTCATGCCAGGTCAGCGCTGAGCTTCTACAACTCCTGTCTCCTCAGGCCGTGGGCTTCTGGCCAGGAGGTGACTTGAATTCCTGTCCTCGCATCACGTAAAACCAAATCTGAAAATTACTGCCAGGGCCAGAGGGGGAACCAAGGATGACAGGAAAGTCAGGGGAAGTGCACTTAGGACTGAAGCCAGGAAGCACTTCTTCACACAAAGAGTGGTGGGAGTCTGAAAGAAACTACTGAGCGGTGGAGTTGAAGCTGAAACCTCGACAACCTTAAAGAAGGATCTGGTGGGACAGCTTAGCGATTAGCTAAAGAAACACGTAACAAAAGGACTGAGTGGGCTCCTCTCATTTAAAAATCTCCTGTGTTCTTACATTCCAGTAACTCCAGGTAGGGCTACAATTGCAAATCATTGCCAGCCATTAAAGTGGAGCTGTGCAGCTGCCTACCTGGTCAGAGCGACAGTCCAGTCTGTGCCACCCTATCTGGGAATAAGTGCCAGCCAGACATTCTGTCCAAGGCCTCACCCATTTTCTTGTAAAAGGGTCAGATGCCCGTTGTCTGTTGTGTTTCATGCCCTTTGGTATCCTGGGGGAACAGGGCATCGTGGAATTTCCTTTCACGTATGCCAGCACTATATCTAATGCCCCTTCAGGGTACCCAACACAAACACATGGCAAACCACTCACTGGTGACAGCCATATTCTTACATTGGCATATTTACAAATTGCCTTTCATATCCGTCTAGCTATCTATTTGACGGTCCCTTTCTTTCTTTCTTTCTTTCTTTCTTTCTTTCTTTCTTTCTTTCTTTCTTTCTATTGTATCTTACCCTTTCTTCCCATTTATTTATCTAGTATATAGCACCTTTTCTATCTATCATGTATTGCTTTTTCTTTCTATAAAGTGTTTTTTATTTATGTCTGTCTATTTGTATGTAGATAGAAAAGGCGCTATATAATAGATAGATAGATAGATAGATAGATAGATAGATAGATAGATAGATAGATAGATAGATAGAAGGCGCTATATAATAGATAGATAGATAGATAGATAGATAGATAGATAGATAGATAGATAGATAGATAGATAGATAGATAGATAGATAGATAGAAGGTGCTATATAATAGATAGATAGATAGATAGATAGATAGATAGATAGATAGATAGATAGATAGATAGAAGGCGCTATATAATAGATAGATAGATAGATAGATAGATAGATAGATAGATAGATAGATAGATAGATAGATAGATAGAAGGCGCTATATAATAGATAGATAGATAGATAGATAGATAGATAGATAGATAGATAGATAGATAGATAGATAGATAGAAGGTGCTATATAATAGATAGATAGATAGATAGATAGATAGATAGATAGATAGATAGATAGATAGATAGATAGATAGATAGATAGAAGGCACTATATAACAGACAGACGCTTTTTAAATGGGGACATTGTTTCCAACCAAGAATCCCCCCATTCGCGGCCCGACTCCGATTCGCCGACGGTACTCCCGGTTGTCCCCGTATCGTGTGGACTCGACTCGGCGTCACAGACACGTCCAGCACCTGCCATGCGCGCCACTTTGATGCCCACTTCTACCCAATGGCCAGCCGATGCGCCAAGGCCGGCAGGCAAAGAAAGAAACGGCAAGAAGCCCCGCAGAGTGAAGACGTCCGTCCTGCCGCCTGTCAAGGTAACGCAGGACAGGTGACGCTGAAGTGCCAAGTTTGTCATTTTCGGAAGCCGAGATGCCATCGTGCTGTCCAAGCGCCGCATGAAGAGGTCGGCGCCGGACACGAGAGCCACTGTGCAGCGTGACAATTAAATGGACCGTCAAGATGAATCGCCGTGGGCGGCGTTGCCACTTCACTATCCGCACGTTGGTGTCGTTTCATTGGCCGTCTTCAATAATTATTTTGACATGCAGCCGTAACCCCCCGGTGCCATTATACGGCACCATTAATCCTTTCTCGTCACTGGTTCTCAATTTAAAGGACTAGAGCGGTCGCTTTTCGACCCCCATATCGTTTGACAAGTAATGAATGAAATGAGGGGAAACCCGTCAGCTGAGATAGGATGCGATCGGCGAGGATCGCGCCCACGGACCCCCGTTGTACCCTGATACAACACACACACAGACAAACACAAATAGCGGAGGCACCCCGATGCCTTCATGCAGACCAAGACCGGCTGACGGCTCACCTTGTCTTTGTGTCTCCGGTGCCCCCGGGTGCTACAAGCACGAGGAGTTCCGATTCCGTTTCACAGCTGCGGTAGACGACGCATCCATGCGCTGAGAGAGGCGCGAGAGGAGGAGGAGGAGGAGGAGACGATGAAGGCGGTGATCGGTGCGCAGGCACGCCGACCGGGTCCCGGGATTTCAGAATGTGGGGCTGCGCGTGCGAGAGTGAGTGTGCGTGTCACCTCGGACGGTCCACGGTGCGGCTCATTGTTTAATTGTGCAGCAGGCTGCCGCGCACAAAGCCGGCGAGAAGAAGGGTTGGGATGAGGAAAGGGGGCGTGGTCTTTGGGGCCAACTCCACCCCCGTGTCCCTCCGCCCCTTCTTCTTCACACCATTTGCCTTGCGGTTTCCATAGAGAATCGTCCAAGCGGCCGTGGACCATAAAGACAAAGAGAGCGGCGAGACGGCGATGGGAGCGTTTAAAGGGCATGAGAAAGACCGCAGACGAGCTTTGTTTGAATTAAGGGGGATGAGGTGGGGGTCAAATGTGTGTGTGTTTGGGGGGTTGTATATGCAAAGGCATTGTCTGGAGTCCCGACGAGACTGGACGAGATATTAAACAATGGCGCCCCTCCCCCGGTCCTCATCAGCCCTTTAGTACCCGACGGCTACCTGCGCCTTAACTGGAACTCTTTAATTGGCTCATCAGTCATTGCCGTCGCCTCCTGCGCTATCAATTATTATCGATCGTCCACTGGAGCAGCACGCTGATTGGCCGGACTCCGGTTCGACCCCCAAAGGCGACGCGACTCTCATTTCGTCTCTTCTTCAATCTCTCATTCAGAGCTCTGGGCTCTCCTTCCCTGAGCAGAGGGTCATCTTGAACCCCGAGCACTGTCCCAGATTCAGAATCCAGTGGCCAGCTTGTTTCACGTGACCTAAGAGCGCCACCTATTGGATTTGTTGTTGTCGCTAAGATGCTGGCCTGGGGACTTGTGACATTCTTCTTGTGTGACATTATGTCTGTGAGTCACACTTTGTGCCCCAAGCCCCCGGCGTCCTTGGTCTGATATTCACACTGGTGGTCTGCCACCTAGACTGTGCCACGATGAGGGCCCTTAACGTCTTAACGTCGCCGGTGTCTCAAGTCAGGTGCATTTTTAGGTGGCATTAAGATGCCAGCAGGTGTGTGAGTCTGCCTTATTCTGGGAATTCTTAGAGCGGAAAACTTTGGTCAAGAGCTTACAAGATGGACCTTCTAGTCCTGAGCAGTGCAAGGGGTCACCTGTACTGTCCATGGTGCAAACACGCGGTGGTCTCCATCATCAATGCAGCCAGTGGCCCCTGTGGTTTGAGGTGGACAAGTGAGGGCACAAGGTAACCGGCCAATGGCAAGGAAGGCACCAGAGAGTGTGAGGGCAATAATGTGGTGGGCACACCACTGGCATGGCTGACGTGCTGAGCACCACTTTAGGGGGCAGCTTCCATTTTACAGGAAGTGTTTGCTCTTGCAACTCCTTGGCAGGTGGCAAGTGAAGTGCCATCTTGTGCTGGTCTGGGTGCCCGTGTGAGTGAGAGCAGCTGACAGGGACTGGAGTGGCACATAACAAGTGGGCATTCGCAGGAAGTTGGCATTCATTCATTCATTAACATATTCATTTGATCATTTATACATTGATTTGTTCGTTCATTCACTCATCCATTTTTCCATTACGTTTATTTACCTGCTGTGTTCATCCATTCATTCATTCATTTTACACTTTTTCATTTGTTTGCACAATCATTCTTTCATGTTTTAATCCGTCCAATTCATCCATGCATTCATTTATGTGCACATTCATTTATTTCCATGTTCATTCATCATTAATTTCATTCATTCATTCATTGAGTAAATCACATTTCATCCTTTTGTGTTTATTCATTCATTCGTTTGTTTTGTGACACAGCTGTCCCTCACAGTTTGTTAAATCACACTTTCATTTCTATGTTCACCAATTCTTCATTCACTCACAATTATGTTAATCCACCTGTCCATTCGCTCTTTAATTCAAATGTTCATTGATTTACTGTTCATTCATCCATTCATCTTTGCAATTCTACTTTATGTACATTCATGCATTCATTTCATTTACTTACATGTTTATCATTCGTTCATTCCCTTTGATGTTTCTTACATAATCCATTGATTATTCATTCTTACTGTCTGTTCATTCGTTCATTCATCTCTCCATTTAGGTTAATTTGTGCATTCATTTCTTGACATGCTAATCCATCATTCATTCATTCATTCCTTTTTCACTTTTGTCTTCATTAATGCATTCACTCATTCAGTTCCTTGTTCATGTAATCATTCCTTCTCTCCTGTATATGTTTATTTATTCTTTCTCTCATTTCACTTATAAAGTCATTTATTTAATTTATTTGCTCGTTTGCTCATCCATTTTTTAATCCTTCCATTTGTTGATTCATTCATTAATTGATGAACTCCTATATTTTCCTCCTTTAGCTCATGTTGTATGTATATTCATTCATCCATTTATCCATTGATATGTTCACTCGTTCATTCATTGAACATGTTAAGCCATCATTTATTATTCCTTTGACTGTTCATTCATTCATTCACTCGTTCATTTCTTCTTTTGTTCAGTCATTCTTTCACGTCTGTATTCATTCATTCATTCATTCAAGTGTGTGTTGGATGGCACTTACAGTCATCGCTGGGCATGGTGCCAGTTTGCCCCAGGGCACACACACACACAGATGTGTCGAGTCACGCCTGAACCAGATGTCCATGTTTTAGGTAATGTGGGTGGAGCCTGTGGACTGTTTGGAGAAGACCACCCATAGACCTCCGTGAACACACAAAGCCCACCACTAGATGATCCTTTCATCAGTTCCCGACCCTGCATTTCCCACACAGAGCTGAAGCCAGCTTGGCACAGCAATTTACCAGCACATTTCTAGCCCAAATATTTCAAAGCCCAATGAAATGCCCATTCCTTCCTCCTGCCTCGTTTGTTTATCAGCACAGCAGGTTATCATCCTCTGGATTTTCCCATTTGGTCTCCATTTTCATTCTTTGCCAGCCTGGTGCTGCTCTTGCCCACTCACTGCCAGTGTCAGGTTCTCTGCTGTTGTGCCTTGAGTTTTGCCCAGGCTGTTGCCCCCTGGGTGACTGCAGGTCATTGGGGACCAGCGCCACCACCCTACATCTCCGTGCCTCAGCCATGTCTGGCATTGTGTGGAAATTACAATTTGTCTGAGAATTTGTACCAATGTGCCACTAGGGGTCACCATTTTCAGAGGCCCAGATGTTCCTGCCAAAGTCCGAATGTCAGTAGTCCATCAAATCAGAGATAAGCGGGGAGATCGGCCTCTGTGCGGAGATCACTCGTCGGTCCTGGAAATGGTGAAGCTGCCATGACACAAACGTGCTCCTTGATTGGCTCCCTTTGTGTCTTCTAGACTCTCTCCATTGGCCGATGGCTTAGTGTGGGATGGTGGGTGTGGGACTCGAGACAAGCAGATTGTGAAAGGCGCTAGATAAGAGGGAAACGCTGATCTAAAACCTCAGCAAACTACTTCATGAAGAAACAGTGGGCTCTCAACAACTCACTGTGATTACACTGCGGACACCGGACTGTGCCACCCTGCTCATTCATTTCATAACAACTGGCTGAAGACCCGACACAGACCTGAGTGGTGCTCAGTGTGAAAGGCGCTATATGGAATAAAGACTGGTCAGGATGGTGCCTTTCATCTTAGTATCTGACTTCTGTTAATATCTTCTGATGCTTTCTATTGTATTACTGCTTGACTTGTAAAGTGTTGGCCACACTGAAAGGCGCTATATAAAGCAGCATCCCGCCCTTCAGACCCAAACTGCACCCAGGACTCCAGATGAGGCCTCACCAGTGTGTTATAAAGCTTGAGCAGAACCTCCTGTGACTTGTACTCCACACATCAAGGCGCTATAGAACCTGACATTCTGTGAGCCTTCTTAATGGCTTCTGAACACTGACGGTCGATAGCTTAGAGTCCACTACGACTCCTAAATCTTCTCATAATGTGGACTCTCGATTTTCTGACCCCCCCATTGTGTATTCAGACCTCACATTTTTACTTCCTATGTGTAATTCTTTACATTTAAATTCCATCGTCCACAAATCTGCCCAGGCCTGTCTGCTATCCAAGTCCTTCTGTGATGATATAACGGATTCCAAATTACCTGCTGATCCACCTATCTTGGTATCATCTGCCATCTTCACCAGCTTGTTCCTTATATTCCTATCTAAATCATTTATATATATTAACAATAGCACTGCCCCCTGCTGGTCACCACTCTTAACATCACCAATTCTGATGAGGTTCCTCACACCATCACCCTCTGCTTCCTGCGTCTGAGCCAATTCTGCACCCACCTAAAAACATCACCCTGAACTGCCACTTCTTTTAACTTGATGCCCACCCTCTCATGTGTCACCTTATCAATGTTTTCTGAAAGTCCTCATCAATAATCTCATCTGCTCCTCTCTGCTCCTATCCTTTTGTTGCCTCCTCATAGAATTCCAGCCTGTAAGTCAAACACGACCTCCATCTTCTGACCCCATGCTGACTGTCCTGTCCATTCCAGGTGTTGGTCAATTGTCTCCTTAATAATTCCTTCCATTAGTTTTCCTGTGATGCCCATTAACCCTTTTTATATAATGGGATGATATTAATTTATATATTCATTTATAGAACATGGCGGCACGGTGGCGCAGTGGGTAGCGCTGCTGCCTCGCAGTTGGGAGATCTGGGGACCTGGGTTTGCTTCCCGGGTCCTCCCTGCGTGGAGTTTGCATGTTCTCCCCGTGTCTGCGTGGGTTTCCTCCGGGCGCTCCGGTTTCCTCCCACAGTCCAAAGACATGCAGGTTATGTGCATTGGCGATTCTAAATTGGCCCTACTGTGTGCTTGGTGTGTGGGTGTGTTTGTGTGTGTCCTGCGGTGGGTTGGCACCCTGCCCAGGATTGGTTCCCTGCCTTGTGCCCTGTGTTGGCTGGGATTGGCTCCAGCGGACCCCCGTGACCCTGTGTTCGGATTCAGCGGGTTGGAAAATGGATGGATGGATGGATTTATAGAACAGGATGATATTTGCCATTTTCCAGTCCTTTGGATTCTCTCCAGTGCTCGGTGACCCTGACGAAGTCACTTCACCTGCCGGAGCAACAACGGAAAAAACTAAACAAGCGTAGGCAGTCGTAGCTCAGGTGCTGTACATCACTTTGGATAAAATTAGGGTTAGGGTACTTCATAAATACAAAGTACGTCAAAATGGAACGGAGGATTTGCTGTTGTGTTTATCACGGATTGGTTTTAAGTTGATTGTGGTGCCGGTTTGTGCCAGAAGTGGTATTGTAAAGTAATGGTGGAAAATCAAAGGTGGACTCATCTGATAGAAATAAGCAGAAGTTTTCCGCTCTGTCAGAATGGACGGCCGTTTTTGTGGAAGAAGATTCTCTTTACACTCTCGGCGAGGTCCTCAGTGCGCCCCCTGGTGACAACACCTTACACTTCTCATTACCTGAGCGGAATTTCACATTTACACTTCGGGGATGGGTGGCCGAACTATTAAAAAAAAAAACAAAACAACAATGAAGTCACATCATGTCCTTAATCGTTTGTTTCATACCGTTAGATCGTCACCTAAACCGCAGTGACAATAAATAAAACGTTTAATAAAAACTGAAAATTAAGAAGAAGTGCGCAAGTGCTGTTGACGATACTGAAATGACACACCACGGTTTTTGTTGTTTATCTGCTTATTGTGCTTGTGGCAAAAACAACAACAACAAACAAAACAAAACACCTGCTTATAGAAAACGTGCAGACGCGTCACTAGAAAAAAAAGAAATGGCTGTCATGTGACAGTTAAACGACTAGCAGCTCAGCTGTCACAGACTGTCAGAGGTTTTGATCGGCCAGCAAACAAAACCTCATCAATAGACACGAATGTAAACCAATAATTCATATTCGATCAAAATCGGAGACACTGCTAGTATGCATATGAGCGCAGATCACGACAGACCATAATAATCAGAACGAACACTTCAGTCCTCAACAGCGCCATTGGCTCGCGGCCGCCGTTAAATCACGTGAACTTAACCTAAAATAATGGAGTTGAATTGGTGAGCAATTTGACCCCCCCCCTCACTAAGGGGGGGGGGGGGGTACAAGAGCAGCAGCGAGTGGAGGGGAGGTGGGGGGTCTGCTGTTGGGGAGGTGGGGGTCACAAGCGGCTGTTCTTCTTCTTTTCGTTTTCTTACTTTGTCGGCTGCTGTCGTCCTTTTCTGTTTTTATGCTTTTGTTTGTCTTTGATTATTTGTTTGGCGCGTATTTTGATTTGTCACATTATTTATTTAATTTTTTTCTTGTATTTATTAATTTTATTGTAATCATTCCATACAAATAGATTATGGATTACATCTTGCCAGGGCGGCACGGTGGCGCAGTGGGTAGCGCTGCTGCCTCGCAGTTGGGAGACCTGGGGTCCTGGGTTCGCTTCCCGGGTCCTCCCTGCGTGGAGTTTGCATGTTCTCCCCGTGTCTGTGTGGGTTTCCTCCCACAGTCCAAAGACATGCAGGTTAGGTGGATTGGCGATTCTAAATTGGCCCTAGTGTCTGCTTGGTGTGTTTGTGTGTGCCCTGCGGTGGGTTGGCGCCCTGCCCGGGATTGGTTCCTGCCTTGTGCCCTGAGTTGGCTGGGATTGGCTCCAGCAGACCCCCGTGACCCTGTGTTCGGATTCAGAGGGCTGGAAGATGGATGGATTACGTCTCGCCTGATGAAGGGGCCTGAGTTGCCTCCACAGCTTGTAATCTTTTTAGTTAGCCAATAAAAGGTGACATTTTGCTGGACTTTTCTCTACATACAAACAGATCAATTTATACAAAAAAGAATTGAAGACAAATCAAACCCCACCCTTGAGAAGGAGAGCATGGCCAAAGGAGAACTGCTAAGGGCTTTTTAACAAAAGAAAGGAAAAAATATATATATACTGTATATAAATAAATAAATGGAGAAGAGAAAGAAATGTGGAAATAATTATTTCTTCTTATTCTAAACTATTATTGACTAGATCCTGTACAGACCCTCTTAACTGAGAATTTGATTTTTTCCAATTTCAAATCATCTCAAACCTCGGTTTCCCGCTGACTTATCAGAGGACACTTAGGATTCTTCCAATTTTATTTTTGCTTATTTTTCTATCCCGGTGTCTCCTTTGCTTTCTTGCACTATTGCTCGTTTGTTAAGATTTCCCATTGTATTTCACACGAGGGGCTTCTTTGGGTCCTTAATTCATTTTAAAGGGGTCTACTCTGGGCTGAGTGACGAGTTAATTCTGAACCCCCCCGGTCACGTTTGACTCGATGATCCCGTTTAGGATATCCTGCATAATTCCGAGGGACCCCCCCCTTTACAAACTCAAAGAATGTCGACGACTTTGCGCAAATGCATTTTTTTTCCCCGATGGTGTGAGTTTTACGGGGTCGTGGAAGCCAATTTGGGAGATTTGTTTGACATAGGTCGCCCCCCCTTCATCAGAAAAGCGTCTTCCTCTTTGTCTTCAATGCCACTCTGGACTTAACGTTAAGATGACGTGAGACGGGCGGCCAGAGTTGCGCAGAGAGACTGAAGGAGACCACCACGTGCGCTCGGCTGACCCCTGCGCTTGAAGGTCGCACTTCATTTTCATTTTCAACAAAGAAAGCTTAAGAAGAAGTGTCTGTCTGTCTGTCTGTCCTGTGCCACCACGGTGCTCCTGTCATTCCGTGCCACTGTATGCTGCAATGCGCCATATGAAGGGCCGTCTTACCAGCATCATAGTCCCCCGCGGCACAGAAACATACATTGGCATCAGAAACACAGTAGGCAGTGCCCATATGTTAAGATGGCCCTGGTGTACCGTACAGATGGTGTGACCACCTGCCTCGACGGGTTTCTTTCCCTTTTCATTCCACGACAAAAGACACACAAAACCTGAAGCTGTGATTGGACGATGATGTGAGACGTGTCCCCTTATGTGCTCGTCACCTGCTTTGAGTCCCCATCCGGAAGTCCTCGACAGGTCACAGGTTTGTGAAATGTGCCATGCAGGTGTCACCCCCCCACCCCCAGAGTCCTTTAATCTAAATGGGCTTGAAAACAACACGGGGGGGGGGGGGGTCCTGTAGGGGTGTCACTCTATCAGCACACCAGTGGCATGGCTCCAGTAGGGTCTCATCGCGTCTGAGGTGCGTGGATCTGTCCGAGGCCTAAAACGGTCCTGGTCTGTTAGTTTGGACAGGAAGTGCCCATAAGCTGCCATCTTCAGTTTTATGAGGTTCAGGTCTGGACCCTCACCAGGGACGCAGCACTTGGCTGTAGGGGTCAGGTCACCAAACCGTCACCTCAGTCTCGGCAGGTTCATCATCAAGGACTTCTTCACAGTTGGTTGCATCTGACTGGTCTGCCTGTCCCTGAACCCCCATAACATGTTTGACCTTAAGGTTGGCACTAGGCAGGTGGTGGGCAGCGCCTGCTTTTCTCCACACAAAGTGCTTGGGGGGTCTCTCTGAAGAATTTGTCTCATCAGATGGCCAGAGAGTCCTTCAAAGTGTCCAAGGCCTTCACTTCAAGAGGGTCTGCTGTCTGGCTAACCCACCATAACGGCCACATTGATGCGGTGCCGCCATGGTGCTCATCCTTCTGCCAGGTTCACCCACTTCTGAAGCTCTGCTAGAGCGGCCATCAATTCCTTGGTCACCACCCTGACCGAGGCCCAGACAGCCCACTCTCTGAACTGTCCTGGTGGTCCCAAACTTCATCCATTTCTGGGCTCCTGGGCACCCTCCGAGCTTTACAAACAGTTTGACCCCGTTGCCCAGCACTGTCCATGCAAGCTCAGTTTTCCATTAAAGTGTCTTTGCTGTGTGACCAATCCAGGACACCTCTGCTCGGGGTACAATCCCTGCTCTAACGGGGGGCTCCCTCTTCATGACGAGAAATTAAAGACGCATTGACAAGCTTCCTCCTGCCCGCTTTCTGACTCAAAGAGGTGCCAGTCAAGGATAAGATTTGATTCCTTAATATGTTTACAATTTCATTTCTTCCACACTGTCAGAGGTCTCGAGTTTTATGTACCAAGTTGGGGGGAATGAGGGGGCGGAGATTGTGGCTGAACACACCGCAGATATTAACCCTTCAGGCAGCACCGTTACATCGCCGGCTTCGTCAGGCGGCTCGCTATTGATGACAACAACGTGTCATTTAAAGCGCACTTTACACAACTACCTAACACCTTCCTGGGTTCCTTCCTTCCATCTTAACAATTTTGTAAAATGAAGACGTGTTTCTAAATATGCAGGGTACGGAGATATTAAATCCTGCATTTACTTCTAGTGGGATTGACTACTGCAATGCGATGTTCACTGGATGTTTAAATTATTCTTCATGCAGCTTCCACACTTCATTCAAAATGCAAGAATCACTACAAGAACACGAAAATACGAACACATAACCCCAGTCCTCGCATCCTTACACCTGCTCCCGGTTAAGTTTAGGGCAGATTTCAAATCCTCCTTTTAACATGCAAAGCTTCAAATGGCCGAGGTGAAGCCCTGCTTACTTATCGATGCTTTAATTACATACCCGAGCGCACATTAAGATCTCAAGATGCCCGTCTACTTACGATTCCACGGATTAATAAAATCACAATGGGGGGTCGATGGGCCCGAAGCTGTCGACTGGTCGGCCCACTAATAGAAGAGATGGCCCTTTGAAATGCCAGCTGAAGACTCAGGACGTCTGATCAGCACACCCTGACTAGAGCTGCTCTGCTCTTAGCCATTAGTACTAACACACAAGTAAAATGAGATTTCCAGTCTGTCACTGACGCTCACCTACTCGGTTTGTCTTCTCGGTATCCTCAGGTGGCTTTCGGTGCCACTGCTCTACTGCCAAGTTCTATGCCTGCCATGGAAAAGTCACGCGAGATAAAAGGAGCATGGAGTCATCCAGCAGAAGGGTCCTTACATCTGATTGGCTGGCCCAGCACTGAATGGCCAATAGGAGGGAGGCGGCTTGTTAGCTGAGGTGTCCAGGACTCCATTTCTACAGTCGTCGTTGTTTCTCATTTCTTTCTACTTTATTCTCGATGTGTTTGATCAAATCTGCCTCCTCATATGGTGGAGTGATGTGGTAAGCAGCGGCGAGATCAGCGAATGTGACAAACCCCAGGACATGAATATCACATAATGCCACTTCGGCCGATTGTGTCTGTCCATCATTGAGACTTCCGTGAAGATCAGGCCACTCCGTTCGGTTACATTTGTACATAAACGCCGATATTTCCACATTTTCGTGCCACAACAGACAGAACTCCATTTGTCCCCAAAGACGGTCTTATGGTTAGAATTTGGGAGCAGCACCACTAGCAGGAACTGGAAGGGAGAGGATTCAGGAGATTAAAAAAATAAAAAGTAAAAGACGAGCCTTTTGGACATCCTGACGACTGGGGTGCAGCGAGGGGATTTCTTTTATTTGTATCCCTTTTCTCCCACCAAGTCCTCGGCTCAAACCGATTTTGTATTTCTGATAAGGCAGGACCTCAGGATTACAAACACTGATGGATATCGGAGCTCATTTTGGTCATAGAAGGCCTACTAGTCAAAAATGACCCTAATGCCTTAGAAATATTGGACTTTAATGGGGTCCTCAAGATACAAAAAACAGCAGGGCGTCTATTAAATGATTAGAAACAGTGAGAAATGTTCAGAAATACTTAAACACGACGAGATCTCAAAGTCTGAAGTAGCAGGAAATTCAAAAAATTGTCACCTCTCGTCTCTGATGGCCCAGGGTGACAAGACGACATGAGGGGAGCGGACACATCTCAGGACAGTGGAGTCGGAATTCTCCGCCACAGCCCCCCACACAGGCAGTTTTTGATCCAGCGTTGCTCCCATTGCTTCACAGCGTTGGTCTTGTTGGGAGATCGCAGCATGGTGACACAGCCACACCTGTAAAAGGGACACACAAGAGGGAAGTCACACACTTGGATGGAGTGACACAGTAATTTAGGTGGCCAGGTCAGGTCAACCTCTAGATGTCAACTAAAACCGTCCTCCTTTCATTCTCCTTCGCACACAGCGTCAGGGCCACACCGTCCCCTTACCCAGACTGCAAAGCGACACATGAAGAACCAGAGACCCCAGTGTGGAGCTCCGCCATACCAGTGAAGTGTGATGGAGAAGCCAGCCTACCTGGTGCAGGCCTTGCTATCCTCGGTAGGACAGATGCCCATGTGCAGGCAGCGTAGGTTGTCCATCTTTTGAGATCCAGGACTCCTGCCAAAGACAGAGAGAGGAGGGAGGACAGTTAAAGGTGGGGGTCTGTGGAGCGATGACCACTAACAGGACCACATAAGGCAGCTTGACCTCCTCATTTGAACCCAGGCTGACTGCTCAGTAACACTCTTGTGCCTGCCATGTGATACTCAATCTTCCATTAATTTTCCTGTAATGCCCATTAAGCTTACTGGCCTGCCCGGTCACCCTTTTTATATAATGGGATCACATTTACCAGTCCTTTGGAATCTCCCCAGTGACTTCCTAAAAACACTGCTCAAAAAATGAAAGGACCCCTTTAAATGAGAGTATCACATCAAGACAGTGACACCTGTGGGCTATCGATCTGCTCTGTGAAGTAGTAGAGGGGCTTGTTCATCAGTTTTGAGGGGCACTGGGCTAACAATGAGAGGACCCCCAAAACAGTAATGAATGGGTTAACAGGTGGAGGGAGGCAACTGACATTTTTCCCTCCTCATCTGTTTTGTCACTCGTTTTGCATTTGTCTACGGTCAGTGCCACTACTGGTTTCATCAGGCCATACCTGTATCTTACAGAGCTGGCACAGGTAGGATGGCACATCAATACCACATGTCATTGCCAGAAGGTTTGCTGTGTCTCCCAGCACAGTCTCAAGGGCATGGAGGAGTTTCCAGAGGACAGGTAGTTACTGTAGGAGAGCTGAACAGGGGGACCGTAGAAGGTCCTTAACCCATCAGCAGGACCCACCGGTATCTGATCCTCTGGGCAAAGAGGAACAGGATGAGCACTGGCAGAGCCTACAAAATGACCTCCAGCAGACAGGCAGAACACTGGAGTGAATGACTCTGAGCAAACAATCAGAAACAGACTTCATGAGGGTGGCCCAAGGGTCCGACATCCTCTAGTGGGCACAGTGGAGCTCGACTGGCATTTGCCATAGAATACCAGAATTGGCAGGTCCACCACTGGCGCCCTGTGCTTTTCACAGATGAGAGCACATGTGACAGACGTGAAAGGGTCTGGAGAAGCCGTGGAGAACATTATGCTGCCTGTAACATCGTTCAGCATGACCGGTTTGGATGGGGGTCAGTGATGGTCTTTGGGGGGGCATATCTATAGAGGGACACACAGACCTCTACAGGCTGGACACACAGACCTCTACAGGCTAGTAAACGACGGGCACCTTGACTGCCACTAGGTATCAGGATGAAATCCCTGGACCCATTGTCAGACCCCATGCTGGTTCCTCCTGGTGCATGACAATGTCTCATGTGGGGAGGGGATGAAGGAATTGATACCATTGACTGCCCCCCTAACCCCCCACCACCCCCACCACTTACTCGCCTGACCACAATCCAGTTGAACACCTCTGGGTGGTACATTATGTTTGGGTCCATCTGACGCCTCAGCCTGTCCAGGAGCTCAGTGATGCCCTGGTCCAGATCTGGGAGAAGATCTCCCAGGACATCCTCCGTCGTCTCATTAGGAAATTTTCAGGCAAGGGGTTGCGGGCATACAGACAATGACATTTCATCAAAATGGACTCGCCTGCCTGGCTGCCTGCCCCATCATTTTGTTCCCTTTGATTTTTGGGGGGTCTCTGAGTTCAGCCTTCTCTCTGTTGACCCATCATTTTCATTTCCATCCTTTCGTTCCTCACACATCACCATATCAGTCCAGATCAGTAGAGGTGGCCAGCAGGAGGTTTATTTTGCCATTGAGATCTGATGGGTTTTCATTTTATTTTGAGCAGTGTGTGTGTGTCAAAGACTCCTATCTGAACTCGCTGGCCTCCTTAAGAACTCGAGGGTGAATCTCATCTGCTCCTGGTGGTTTGTTGGATGTCAGCCGGTTTAATCTCAGCAGCTCTTCTCTCTCTACGATTTCAAAATCCTTCAGTACCACATTAGTAGTCCCTGTTACTGATGGAGTTTATCCACTTCTTCAGTTGTGAAGACCTCCGAAAAATGCGAGTTTCGAGCGTCTGCCATGTCATTGTCTGTGTCTTTTTTAATCCCCCTTCACCTCCTCCTGGTCTCTTCTTCTACTACTTTAATAATCTCTTCAGGTCGTCTTTCTCCTTCTCTGCTCTATTCCTCTCTAACTGTCTTTTAGTCTCTCTGATATCCTTCTTAATGGTTGCCCTCATGTTCTCATACGCCCTACAATTCACTTTGCACTTATTCGTCTTATTTATTTGTCTGTTTTTCCTTTGCAGCTTCTTTTTTTTTTTTAACTCTTTATTAACCCACTGTGGAGTTTTTTTTTTAAATGTCCAATTAATTTCAAATGCAGGTACTGTACGTACTCGCGTAAAAGTCGGGTCTTGAAACCAGAAAAAAATCGATCATAAAATCAGACCCCGACTAATACGCCCATTCAAAAATACGACACTTATATTTTTAAATTTACATCTTCTTGCCTCCTCCAATCTCTCATCAGCTTCTCAGATGCACTGAATTTTGCTGCAGCAGCGCCGTCACCAATTTCTTTTGCTATGTCAAGGACATTTAATTAACTCTTTCAGGGCTGATGTCAACTTTTATCAAAAGGAGGAGCTGACGATGGTAATCGACTGTTAACTGTGACAAAACCAACCATTGTGTTTTAGTTGGACTCTTGTTGCTAGAAGGAAAGTTAGCTTCATTGGTTTGACCGAGATTTCCTGCGCTCGTGCGAGTAGTAAGGAGCAAACAACAGCAAAAATGGCACTGACATAATGGCGAAAGATCAAAGCAAATGCATAAAGCAAAATACTCCGTGGACAAAGTCTTACCTATTACCTCTGAACTGGACTATGACTTGACAGACTCCGATTTTGATACAAGTATTCGAAAACGAATGTGAGGTTTCAGCTTCAGCTAACTGGTCCCCAGCTAATCATGGTGCTGAACAGGTTCATGTAGCTGACATGCCTACGGCAATGTTCGCCAGGAGGACTGCCACTTAACAATAATAAGAGGTAGAAACCAGATTGCAATGCACTGCGACCATGAGTGGTGCTGCTGCCCCAGCCATGCAAAGACATTCTTGGCAAACTGGCAGCCGCAGCAACAGGCGTTTTATGTTGATTTCTGTGTGAAACCAGAAAAATATTCAGCCCTCAAAGAGTTAAAAACCAGCTTCATATTTTCTTCTGATCATAGATAAGGGATGCTCTTTTGCTGACGACACGGCTACCGTGGGCTGCATCAGGAGTGGGCAGGAGGAGGAGTATAGGAACCTAATCAAGGACTTTGTTAAATGGTGCGACTCAAACCACCTACACCTGAACACCAGCAAAACCAAGGAGCTGGTGGTGGATTTTAGGAGGACCAGGCCCCTCATGGACCCCCTGATCATCAGAGGTGACTGTGTGCAGAGGGTGCAGACCTATAAATACCTGGGAGTGCAGCTGGATGATAAATTGGACTGGACTGCCAATACTGATTCTCTGTGCAAGAGAGGACAGAGCCGACTATACTTCCTTAGAAGGCTGGCGTCCTTCAACATCTGCAATAAGATGCTGCAGATGTTCAATCAGACGGTTGTGGCGAGCGCCCTCTTCTACGCGGTGGTGTGCTGGGGAGGCAGCATTAAGAAGAAGGACGCCTCACGCCTGGACAAACTGGTGAGGAAGGCAGGCTCTATTGTAGGCACGGAGCTGGACAATCTGACATCTGTGGCAGAGTGACGGGCGCTGAGCAGACTCCTGTCAATCATGGAGAATCCACTGCATCCACTGAACAGGATCATCTCCAGACAGAGGAGCAGCTTTATAAATATGCAAAAACCTCAAGTAAACTTTTTTCACGTTGTCATTATGGGGTGTTGTGTGCAGAATTCTGAGGAAAAAAATGAATTTAATCCATTTTGGAATAAGGCTGTAACATAACAAAATGTGGAAAAAGTGATGCGCTGGGAATAGTGTCCGGATGCACTGTACTTAATTTATATTGTAACACAAAACAGAGCTAAAGAAAATCTCAAGATCGCACCATTTAAAACATTGCTAACAAAATCACAGAGCAGAGGCGGAGGGCACATCACATCACTGAACGCCCGTGAGGCCCTCAGCCTGGAGGGTGTCTAAACGTACTGACCTTGAGAAGACCTCGACTTGTGAGCTCGAGTTCAGTCCCGGGAGGCTGTAAGGTTTGCCAAACTGCAGGCGAAGGGGCTGTTTGTTCTGAAGTTTGCTGATGACTCCATCATTAATGGGCAGCCAGTCCATGTTGGGGATCAGCAGCTGGCTGGGAAGGAGGCAGCACTCGTCAATGAGGGTGTCGTCGGGCTCCGTGGGATGGGTCTCGTCACGCGCTGGCAGCACCGGGGGACAAAAGGGAGAGGCGAGTTACAAGGAGGGAACACAAACTGGCAACAGAAAATCTGAAAGAACGGATGCCAGAGCACTCCAGAAGGACATTTATCAACCATAGATCATAAAGACAAAGAAAAGAGAAAGATACTTAGCAGTATCTAACAAACACGGGGCGCATAACAAAGGTCTTCAAGATTACAACATTGGAAAGATTTAGAGGAGAACAGGCCACTCAGTGCCACAAAGGTCACCAGTCACATAGCAGTCGAGATCAAGGTCCCTAAAGTCCTACAGTTCAGATTACGGGGTCACTTAGACCACTTGGTGTCTGTGCTTCTCCGTGTGAAGAAAACTTCAAATGTTTGAGTTTCCAGCTGTGCCCCCATGCTCTTGATGAACTCATTTCAAAGTCACCATCTTGATCCACTGGGCTGATGCCTTTCATCATTTTAAACACTTCAGTCAGCTCTCCTCTTCATCACTGTAAAGGCTCAGCTCTTTTCATCTTTTCTCATAACTCACCCCCTGTAGCTCTGGACTTTCTCTAGCGCTGCGATGTCTATTTTATAATAAGGAGACCCAAACTGCACCCAGGATTCCAGATGAGGCCTCACCAGTGTGTTATAAAGCTTGAGCAGAACCTCCTGTGACTTGTACTTCACACATCAAGGCGCTATATAACCTGACATTCTGTTAGCCTTCTTAATGGCTTCTGAACACTGACAGTTGATAGCTTAGAGTCCACTACGACTCGTAAATCCTTCTCATAAGGTGGACTCTCGATTTTCAGACTGCCCATTGTGTATTCAGACCTCACATTTTTACTTCCTATGTGTAATTCTTTACATTTACTGACATTAAATTTCATCTGCCACAAAAACGCCCAAGCCTGTCTGCTGTCCAAGTCCCTCTGTGATGATTCAACACAATCTTGATTATCTGTCAATCCTCCAAGTTTGGTATCATCAGCAGACTTCACCAGTTTGTTCCTTATATTCCTATCTACTGTACTATACATCATTTATATTTATTAAAAATAGCAGTGGCCCCAACACTGACCCCTACTGGATTCCACACTTAACATTGGTCAATTCTGATAAGGTTCCTCACACCATCACCCTTCCTGTGTCTGAGCCAATTCTCCACCCATTGACACATCACACCCTGAACTGCCACTTCTTTTACTATGATGCCCACCCTCTCTTATCAAATGTTTTCTGAAAGTCCTCATTAATAATCTCATCTGCTCCACTCTGGTCGTACCCTTTTGTTACCTCCTCATAGAATTCCAGCCTGTTAGTAAAACACGACCTCCCTCATCTGACCCCATGCTGACTGTTCCTAATAAACTCCTGTCCTTGCCAGGTGTTGCTCAATGTTCTCCTTAATAATTCCTTCCATTAATTTCACTGTGATGCATGTTAAGCTTACTGGCCTACAGTTGCTTGGATCTGCCCTGTCACCCTTTTTATATAATGGGATGAGATTTGCCATTTTCCAGTCCTTCAGAATCTCTCCAGTGTGCAGTGACTTCCTAAAAATATGTGCCAAGGGTTTATATCTGCACTCACTGGCCTCCTTAAGAACTCAAGGGTCAATATAATCTGGTCCTGGTGATTTGTTTGATTTCAGTTTATTAAATCTTAGCAGCTCTTCTCCCTCTACAGTTTCCAAATCCCTCAGTGCCTCCTTAGTAGTCCCTGTTACTGTTCTGAGGTTATCCACTTGCTCACATCTCAGAAATGTAAGTTTAGCTCATCCGCTATTTCATTGTCTGTGTCTTTTAATCCCCCTTTACTATTTCTGATGTGCTTCTTCTCCTCCTTGACTGTTCTTTTACTACTTTAATAATCTTTCAGGGTCGTCTTTCGCCTTATCGGTTATTTTCCTCTCCAACTGTCTTTAAGCCTCACCGATATCCTCCTTAATGGTTGCCCTCATGTTCTCATACGCCGTTCGAATCACTTTTTCAGTTATTAGTCTTATACGCTTTATTCTTCTGTTTTTTCATTTGCAGCTTTTTTTTCTTTTAACTCTTTATTAACCCACCGTGGAGTTATTTTAAATGTTCTATTAATTCTACCTGTCCTGCATTACCCGTAAAACATTTTTAAACCTGTTCCACTGCCCCTCGACTGTCTCCACACTTGAAAGCTTTCACTCCACTTTTCTTGGCAGACCACCTCAACACATTCTGTCAGCTCGGCCTTGGGGTCTTACACAGTGAAGGTAAAAAGGCTTCACTTTTAAGGGCCCGTTCATGAAATTTACAGCATTTGACATTTTTCAGGTGTTTCTCCCCTGAAACGTTTTGTAGGAAAACATGACTGGCATCAATTCCCGTCACCATTTGGCGGGCTGTGACGTGTTTGCTGAAGGTCTTCTATGACTTTCGTGCCTGAATCCTGGCTATCACAGCACTGAAGACGAGTGTCGCCAGCATCAGGAGGGCAGATGGTGGCTTCACTCTGTTCTGCAGCAGGGCTTGGCAATCCAATCCAATGAGTACAAACGCTGCATTGTGTGTGATGCTTTCTTGTAACTTCATTCAGAAACTTTCATAAAATGATTGGTGTAACTAAAGACTCCTCAGATGAAGCCCACCAAAGATGAGTGCCTGTGGGCTCAGTGGTGCCAGGACAACAATCTGATCCTTAATGTTGGCAACACCAGGGAGCTGAGCTGAGATCTGAGAAAGCAGGTGTCGTGGGTACACTGGTGGGGGTGGCACCCGTTCATTGTTCATGCTGTAGCCCAAGTAGTGATGGGCTGTGCAAGCATCAGTCATATTTAGGGTTACGTGGAGAGGCTGTGGGTGTTGGTCACACTCCATGATTACACACATTCTTACTCTGCAGAGATAAAAATGACTGACTGCCATGCTGTGCCATGCATTCTCAGCTACTCGTCCTTCAAGTGTTCAACGTATTCTCAAAAAAGACACAACTCTGCTCCCCCTAATGCACATTATATGGCCTAAAGTCCCCCCAAATGATTGACTTGGGGTATTTCATTGTGAACAGGTGTATAAAATCAAGAACACAGTCATGATATCTCCAATGACAAACACTGGCAGTAGAACGGGTAGCTCCAAGGGGCTTAGTGACTTCAACCTCTTTGGCGTTGACCCTAAGCGTCTCCCGAGCTTGGGATTTTATGTAAAGATGGTTAAACCCGAGTGACTCTTGGATTAAGTCTTAAAATCTCTTGGGACGGTAATTCTGATGCCATCTAGTGGATAAAATATCATGCCGCAGAAACAAATCAAGAAGATTTCAATGCATTTTGCCAGTCTTGTGATAACTCATTAACTCTTTCAGGGCGGATGTCGACTTTTGTCGAAATTACAGGCGAAATGTGACAAATCTCACCGTTACATTTTAGTTCAACTCTCTTTGCCAGAAGGAGAGTTACCTTTGTTGATTTGACCGCGATTCCCTGCGTGTGAATGAGTAGCAAAGAGCAAACAACCTCTAAAATGGCATCGACCTCTGGCAGAGTGGTGGCTCTGAGACTAGGGATCTGCACTGGCAATCGGAAGGTTGCCGGTTCGAATCCCGTAAATGCCAATAGGGACTCTTGCTCTGTTGGGCCCTTCAGCAAGGCCCTTAACCTGCAATTGCTGAGCGCTTTGAGTAGCGAGAAAAGCGCTATATAAATGCAAAGAATTATTATTATTATTATTATTAAAGAGCACACACAAAGCACAAAGTTTGTGGACGACGTTTTGCGTATTATCACTGAATCGGACGCTGACTTGTCAGACTTGATTTTGATGCAACGCATGGAAAACAAATATTCTTGTATTAGCATAAATAGATATGAAAACTTATAAGTAGTAAACTTAGTGTAAGCATTGACACAAATTAGGTATGCCAAGCAAATAGTTAAATAAAGCACACACCATATTTCTTTTTTAATTAAAGCTTGGCTGAAACTACCAATATCTTCTCAACCCAAAGAACAGAGAAGGGGGAGAAGGACAGATAGAGAAGGCCTGAGATCGAAGCAAAGGGGGGCACCGGCAAGTTGAAAGCTGGCCAGAAAATAAGCGAAGTAAGAGGTGGAGGTGAATCTCAAACCACGGAGAATATTGGTGGTTTCCATAAAAACCCAGAAGGGAATCGAAATAAGCAGCAAATGAGCGAGGTCAGGATAAGAAATGATGACATCAACTGTAACTTTTGGCTTGTTCAGGGCTCAACTCGGTTTGGCTTAATTGGGTTGAGTCTCCGTTATTGTTTATTACAATAAAGCTAATTACTCTGCTTGCCTACCCAACGACTCCTAGAGCCTTCTTTTGAGGCGAGAGCCTCTGGTGCGATTTCTGCCCCGACAAACTTAAGTGAGGTAGCAGCATCATCTGATCGCGGTGCTCAACACGTTCGTGTAGCTGACGTACCTATTTCACTGTCTGTATCTTTTAATCCCCCTTTACTATTTCTGATGCGCTTCTTCTCCTCCTTGTCTCTTCTTCTACTACTTAAAGAATTTCTGACGGTCGTCTTTCGCCTTATCTGTTATTTTCCTCTCCAACTGTCGTCTTTTAGTCTCCCTGATCTCCTTCTTAATGGTTACCCTCATGTTCTCATACGCCGTACGATTCACTTTTGCACTTATTAGTCTTATACGCTTTATTCTTCTGTTTTTTCATTTGCAGCTTTTTTTTTTTTTTTTTTAACTCTTTATTAACCCACCGTGGAGTTATTTTAAATGTCCTATTAATTCTAAATGTAGGTCTCTACCTGTCCTGCATTACCCGTAAAACATTTTTAAATCTGTTCCACTGCCCCTCGACTGTCTCCACACTTGAAAGCTTTCACTTCACTTTACTTGACACCCCAACAAATTGTCAGCTCGACTTTGGCGTCTCACACAGTGAAGGTAAAAAGGCTTCACTTTTAAGGGCCCGTTCGCGCAATTTGCAGCATTTGACATTTTTCAGGTGTTTCTCCCCTGAAACGTTTTGTAGGAAAACATGACTACGGGAGGACCGCCACTTATGGTGACAAGAGGCACACACCAGATTGCATTGCACTGGGGCTGCCACCGCTGCCCACTGACTACATGAAGAGAGCCAGGCAGCCAGCCCGCCACGTACTCCTGCTGGCCATCGAGCCGACCCTGCGCAGCCACTGCTGCCAAACAGCAGCCACAGCAACAGATGTTTTATGTTGATTTCTGCATGATGCCATTGCTTTGTGTGCTTTTCAGAAAAAAATATTCAGCCTTCAAAGAGTTAATATTTATGACTGGGGGCGGAGCCTTCAACCAAAACACACAACGGCATGCAAATGAGAAGCTGTAAAGCCAGTTTTAGAACAAAGTGATTAGCGAGCCACTGGTCAGATCCAACGATAGTGAGGACAACGTAAATTGGCCATCAGACGATGCATGTGGCACTCTGCCATGACATGCCCGCTCACTTCAAATCACGTAAAGCTGTGACGAAAAGGCAAAAGGATTGCAAACAAACGGAAGGACAAGAGTGACGTTATCCCCCTAGGCAGTCATCACAATGCAGCAAATGTCAATGTCCACGCCAGGGAAAATGTGGACTAAGCCTGGCACAGTGGCAGCCTACAATAACACAAAAGGGCACGTTGATCGGGGGGGAGGTCTGGCATGAACATTCAACACTGTTATGTGCAAGCAAAGGAAAAAATATACAAAAAAAAAAAAAAGTGAGCAAAGACCCGGGCTTGTCCCAATCATAACATCAGGCTGTGTGCTGGTGACCGTTTTAAAACTAAATCTACACCCGTATGGCAGACGACACTCAACGTGCTTTTCCTTCTGGATTTATGTGGACATCTTGGTATTTACAAGTCGCCTTTACACACATTTTATCTTGTTGACAAAAGTTCAATGTCTTTGGCTCGTTTTTCTGGGGGGTAAATATAACGCTAAGGAGGCTACGAAGTGGCACGGTCACAAGATGCCACCTTTGCCACAAGTCAACACGTTTCATTTCGGCTCTTCTAGATCTCTGCCGTCCACTGTAAGTGCTACTATTGTGAAGTGGAAGTGTCACACATTTGCGGTGACAGCTTGGCCACAAAGTGCAGCACCACTCCGAGAGTGCTGAAGCGCATCAAAATGGCCGCTCCTCTGTGGTGTCACTCACAACAGAGTCCTAAAACTGGCTCTGGAAGTGACATCAGCACAAGAACTGGGCAATGGGGGCTTCATGAAATGAGTTTCCACGGCCAGATCACTACGTGTGTTGACAAGCATTGGAAAGAGTGCTGTAAAGCCCACCGCCTGCCATGGCACTGGAGCCATGTCTAGGATGACTTCTCACACGTTGCTATCTGGGCACCTGATGGACCCATCCGGGCTTGGCGGATGCCAGGGCAACCTTAACCTTCTAGAGTGCATTGTGTCAACAGGGGTGGAGGAGGGATAATGACGGGGTTTGGGCTCGGCCCCTTGATGCCACAGCAGACAACTTTGTGTGTGCCAAGATGACTCAACGCCAGGTCTCCATAAAGACACGGGGCCCTCAACTCAACCCCGCTGATCGCCTTTGGGATGAACTGGAGGGCTGAATTCAAGCGCGGTCTTCTCGTCCTGCATCAGCACCTGACCTCACGAAGACTCCTTTGGCTGAAAGGGCACAGAATCCCACAGACAAACTGCAGAGTCGAAGAGTGGAGGCTGGTACAGTCATAAAGTGGGTGGTGGACGTGGTCAGTGCCCAGGAATACCCATGCATTATAAGAAAGGGAATAAAAAGGTGTGAGGGTCAGGCATCCACAATCTTTTGGCCATACAGTGTATTGTGGGCACCTTATATACACGATATTACTCTTAACAGATTGTGCGTAACAATGTGGATTCCGTGGGCGGTGGTGGCACACATGAACTTCCTTTAGGAAAGCGTATGCCACTTTTGCAAAACCTTAAACACTAAAAGGGCACAAGGCAGCAGCACAGATCTGTCAGCCAAGCGTGTGAACTTAAGACGTCTGCCAGTCGGGTCCCCTTCGTCTCATTCTGTGGTTGCTAAGCAATGATCCAGGTGGCATCAACATTTAGTTAACTTCTAATTATTATGTAAATATTTAAACGAGCCGGGCAGCACCAGCTCCAGGTTTTGGATGCCAGCCTGGTCACTGCCTCTGTGGAGTCTGCACTCTATGGGCAAAACCTGTACAACTGTGGTGGGGGTCATTATCAGCACCCCTGCGTTAAAGGAATGTCACGTACAATGCAAAATTATGGAAAATGTAATCAGAAATAAATCAGAATTCCTACTGTATAATGAAAATAATGTCCTAAATCACAGCTTGCATGGGCTTACGACTCAAAGATCTCCCCAAATCCATCTTGTCGATCCTTCTGAACAAGCAGCTGCAACAGAAGCCTTTGACTCCGTCATCCCACCCTGATGATTTAGTCTAAAAACTAGAAGCTGTGACCTTTAAAACGGGAGAACAGTAGGGGTGGGGGGCACAGGGGACAGATAAGAAGACAATGGGGTCATCCATGGAGTCCCCCCTCAGGTGTCTAGCTGGGGATTTTGAGGAGCTGCTGCCCTCATTACTACCACCTAGTGGGCATTACTGGAAGTGCATTTGGAACCTTTGTGCTTTGGGATTCCTAGTTTACGACACCAGGCCTCGGAAATAATCAGAAGAACATAAGAAATGTGATAAATGAGAGGAGACCATTGGGTGCATTTGTGACGCTAATCGCTACGCTGCTCCAGTATCTCAGCCGGACCCTTCTTAAAGTTCACCTACACAACTCGGTAGTTTGTTTCAGATTTCCACAACTCTTTCTGTAAAGACGTCCTTCCCCTTCATTTCTGCTGGCTCTCTGGCTAAAGGATCTGGGCTGGCAACTCAAGGGCTGCGGGTTCAAATCAGAAGGAATGCTACTCTGTTGGGCCATTGAGCGAGACCCTTAACCTGACGCTGCTCTGGGGGCACTCGCTGTTGGGTGACAGTAACGTTCATGTGGATAAGATCAAATGTCCATTTACAAAGCATCTTATGTCTTGTCTTGACAGTTTTCTTATAAAACAATTTGTTAAACTCACTCCAGAGGACACACTCTTGATGTTGTACGCCGCTCTGACATTACACCATTGATTGGGATGCATCTGATTTCTTTATATCGGACCATAAATTAGTTTAATTTAGTGTTAATCTACCAAACTTAATATCTATACATAGAGTTCTAGCCAAAAGTTGGGAGAATGACACAAATCTGAATTTTCACAAAGTTTGATGGCCATTTGCATAAACTCCAGAATGTTCTGACAAGTGAGCCGATGAATGGCAATGAATTGTAAAGTCTCTCACTGTCATGAAAATGAACTTCATCTCAAAACACCACTGCATGTCAGCCCTGCCACTAAAGGACCTGCTGACGTCATCTCAGTGATCCTCTCATTAACTCAGGTGACAGTGGTGACGAGGACGAGGCTGGAGGTCACTCTGATGGAGTTACAATAGCAGACTGGGTGCTTTAAAATGAGAGCGGTGGTGCTGGAAACCACCATGGTTACCTGCAAGGAAACACGTGCAGTGCACAAAAAGGGGCTTCACAGGCGAGGACATCACTGCTAGTAAGATTGCACCTAAATCAACCATCTATCGGATCATCAAGAACTTCAAGGAGAAAGGATCAACCATTGTGAAGAAGGTGTCAGGGTGCCCAAGAAAGTCCAGCAAGTGCCAGGAGTGTCTCCTAAAGCTGATTTGGGGCACCACCAGGGCAGAGCTGGCTTAAGAATGGCAGCAGGCAGGTGGGAGTGAGGCAAAGACTTTTGGAGGATTGCCTGGTGGGTGTCAAGAAGGGCAGCAAAGAAGCCATCAGAGACAGACGGATATTCTGGGATTGGACTGCTGGGTAAAGTCATTTTCTCTGATGAATCCCCTTTTCGATTGTTTGGGGCATCCGGAAAAAAGAAAAGGTGAGCGGCGCTCCCATCAGTCCTGCGTCAGGCCAACAGTAAAGCATCCTGAGACCATTCATGTCAGGCTCACTCACAATTGTGCTTAAGAACACAGCCATGAATGAAGAATGGGACCAAAACATCCTCTGAGAGCAACTTCTACCAACCAGTTGGTGACCAACATGATGGAGCACCGGGCCGAAAGTGAGAACCAAGTGGCTCGGGAACAAAACATTGAAATTAGGGGTCCATGGCCAGGAAACTCCCCAGATCTTCATAATCCCATTGAGAACTTGTGGTCAAGAGGTGGGTGGACAAACAAAAAACCCCAAATTCTGCAAGAATGGGCAGCTGCCATCAGTCAGGATTGGGCCCAGAAGTTGATTGACAGCCTGCCAGGGTGAATGGCAGAGGTCTTGAAAAAGAAAGAAGGGCCAACACTGCAAATATGGACTCTGTGCATAAACCTCAGAAGGTTCAAAGGCTTTTATTGACAATGACATGAACTGCTTGTAATTCTACTTCAGTACATCACAGAAACATCTGACTAAAAGATCCAAAAACACTGAAGCAGCAAACTTGGTGAAAGCCAACACTTGTGCCATTCTCTAAGCTTTGGGCTATGACTGTTGATGTTTGTGCTTCTGTGCGTTGGTGTGAATCTGTAGGCTGGCGAATTTGTTTCTGTTGGTCGCCGCTATGCTGTATGAGCCTTTTCAATTTTATCAGGAGGCTTACGTTGAAGTGAAGAATGAAGCAGGTGTACAATGGTGGTGTCATAATGCAGTTTCAGTCAGTCACAAAGTGTGCACCGAATAAACAGTCAAACACCACAGTCGATAATCGGTCACATTGAAGAATTGAGGACTTGAAGATAAGCCTGAGAGCAAAACTCTGCCAGGAACTCGGATTCCTCGTTATTGTTGTGGAGGGATACAGCAGTCGTGGCAACCGTTGTTTATATCGAACACGGACGGACACAAGCGACATAATATAAGGGTACACCGGATCGTGGGGGTATTTAAAGGTAGTTTTCAAGTCAAACTTATCTCTTCACAAACTTGCTATACTTTAATTTTCCTTGTGAAATTGTGCTCTAAAGTTAAGTGCATTCTATAAATTACCAATAAAAGTGTCTTGGTGCTTTACAATGGAGGGCATGGGGCACAAACTTAACACTAGAGTTACCAAAGCCTACGAAAAAAACTTGTAAATCCGTTCCACCTTCAATCCCTTCGCACCTCTCCATCAGCGTCTTTGGTCTTGTAAATGTGTCGATCAGCACAAGCAGCCTGCTCTCACATCCCCTCACCGCTGCACAGTTTTCTCAGCTCAAGTCTGTTTACCTGCGTGTAAGTTGCTTAGAGCTGTAGAGAGTAAATACTAGATCATTATTTGGAACACATGCATTTTATGTGTTTTCCGTGTCTACAACAATCGTTAAAACAGAAACGTTTATCATGTTTTAGTAATAACTGACAAAATGTCGACATGAAGTGTATAATGTGTGAAGCCTGAAGTCCAAATATCAAATAAACAAACACTTTCACAAAAAGGTACAAGTATAACAAAACAAGTGTGCTTTTATTCAAGAATATAACGGCAGAAAAAGAACCTGCGTTAGGGTGCGACGTTGACACATCTTTAATACGGCCGCCTCAGTGGAGTGACAGTAAGAGCAGCTGACGAGTAATGAAAAGGTCACGAGTTCAATCCCACATGATTCCGTTTTGAGAGATGAGCTGCTGTTATTCTTATTATTTTAGAAAAGGAACATACTGTACATTTTGATTTGAGTCTGCAACAGCCGGTGTAAATGTATGGTACTTGTCAAGGTTAGCGTTGGTTTTTATTTTTATTTAGTTTTATTCTCTTAGTTGTGTTCACGATCACCCCGATCTGGCACTGCTGTTTTCACATAAAGATGTTCTATAACAGACGTGAACTCAGATGATGACGATGGTTCTACATCGGAGACAGAATACATGTCACACTTTTGCCATCGCTGTACTTTGTATATTTACACGAGAAGCTCTGCAGTCTACTTATGACTTTACACTGTAGGACGTAAGTAAATAAATCAAGGTAAATAGGTAAATAACATTCAATCTAGATTTTATATATAATACATACATGGTTTAATGACCATGGTGTGTGCTTGGTGTGTGTGTGGGTGTGTTTGTGTGTATCCTGTGGTGGGTTGGCACCCTGCCTGGGATTGGTTCCTGCCTTGTGCCCTGTGTTGGCTGGGATTGGCTCCAGCAGACCCCCCGTGACCCTGTGTTCGGATTCAGTGGGTTGGAAAATGGATGGATGGATGGATTGGTATCACTGTGCTTGATTGGCCAGCAAACTCATCTGACCATTGAGAATCTATCAAGAGGAAGATGAGGGACAGCAGAGCCAACAAAGCTGATGAGCTGAAGGCCGCAATCAAAGCATCCTGGGCTTCCATAAGACCTCAGTAGTGCCACAGGCTGATCGCCTCCATGCCACGCCTCATTGATGCCATCATTCATGCAGAAGGAGCCCTGACCGAGTATTGAGTGCCTACATGGACAGACTCTTCAGTAGGCCAACATTTCTGCATTAAAACTCATTTTTTATTAATCTTATGTAATCTTCTAATTTTCTGAGATACTGAATTTGGAGTTTTCATTACCTGTAGGCCATAATCGGCAAAATGAAAAGAAATAAACACTTGAAATGTATTACTCTGTGTGTAGTGAATCTATATAATATACGAGTTTCACTTTTTGAATTACTGAAATAAATTATCTTTTCAATGATATTCTAATTTATTGAGATACACCCTTATAAAATACAGCATTTAATGCAGTATATAACGAAACTCAATAAAAAAAAGACGTACATAAACGGCAATTCTATACGCATTCAAGGCTCCGATGCGACTGAAACTGCCTGTTTATTAACACTTGTGAACTGAATGAAACGACACTGCATCTTGAGCCATGGAGACCTGGAAATGCATTTGTAATACGGGGGGCCATAAAAAACGAGTGCTGAAGTAACCTTAACAAGTGAAAGTTGATACTCCTCGATATGTCAGTAGTTTTGACATTACTTGTACGTCTTCTCAACACACAAGTCGCCACAAGACAAAAGAATGGATTAAAATGGCGGTGGAGTGGAGATCCCAAAGAGAGGCGGCTTGTTAGGCCTCACCACAAAGCAGCCCACCGAGCAACTGGAAGGGACACCTGGACGCCATCTAGAATGGGGTGGGGGGCACACAGTCCTAAAAAGGGACACAAGTGGGCTGTGCTGTACCCTACAGACAATGGCTCAGCTTGAGGGGCTCTGTGGACAAGGGGAGTTTAAAACGGGGTCACTGTCAAAGGGTAAGCCCCTCACATCGGCGAGTCGGTCAGATAAACACGTGTGACTTACGAGAGCAAAGCAACAGTAGACAGAATCATTCACAGAGGGGGCTTTAGTGCTGCAGCTCGTAGAAATGATCCAAACTGAGCCCCCTCCGCCCCACAGACCCCCCCAATTATAAAACTAAAGGGCTCTCTGTTGCTGAGCCGCACACAGTCAACCAGCTCTCCGTCTTCTTCGGCAGCTGGTGCAAAGATTTTCTTCCAAGATGGCCTCTCCATTCTTAATAGCTGCCCCAAGGATTTGCTTCGGTTCAAGCAAGAGGCCAAGTGCCTTTATTTAACGACTCTGTGCCCATTGGGACCCCTTCTGGAAACCTTTCACCCAGGAGTAAGAGACAGGCGAGCTAATTACTTGTTGTTTATGTAGAAGATCCAGTGTCGTTTCAGTGGAGCTGCAGAGCCCTCTGCCTGACACCTTGAGGCAGCTCTGCCCGTTCTGCCAGCTTCTTCAGAGGATTCTGGGGTTGGCTCAAGACAAACATGTGCCTCCTGTGTGGTGAAGACATGACATTCCCAACTTATTCAGACTAAACCAGTGGCACAAGTCATCGAAATGTCAGCCCTTGAAGTGACAAGTCGTTTATAACTCAGCTTTCTGAACATTGTTCCTTTTTCATTTCAGTTTGGCATGTCTGGGCATCTGAAAGAACGAGACCCACTAGAAGATGCCTTCCTCAATATTGCTGCCATACAGTGCCATAGAAAAGTGATCACCCCCCCAAGCCTACATTAACATAGATGACTGTAAAAGGCTGGCATTTTATTTGTAAGTCAAACATGTTTTCACCGTGATGCCCAAGAAAAATGTCAACTCCAAAAACGGAAATGTCAGCCATTTCTATGCTTCTTTTCCCACTTTTGCTACTTCACTGACCGACCTCTCCGGCCTCTTACAGCACATCATCTTTTTGTGAACCTCCAGTTCATTCTGCACATCATGATGGGACAAGAACTAACTGCTCAGGCTGTGCCATGTCAGCAGAGGAGCGGCAGTGAAGCCAGATCTTCAGGCCTGGCCAAAGATGTGCACTCTGACTGGCCCACTCAAGGACATCCGTATTCTTCACTGTAAGCCACTCCATTGTTACTCTGGACAGCAGCTGAAGCTTTCAGGTGAAGGGGTGCAGCATTCATCTTCCCACCCACCATGACCACATGGCCAGGCGGCCCACCACATTTTGCTCCCACAGTGTGAATTGGGGGGGTCACCTCCCGGATGTGCTGGGTTAGATTCGTGCTACACCAGGGACATGTGGTCAGGGTAGGCCTCACCGGTCATCATGAAAAGGAAAGAAACTAATAATGATAACATAAAAAAAAATAAATGTGTCCACTGGTTTGTGCTATAAATGTGTGTTCTGTACGATTCCAATAATTGTGATCATTTTAATAAATTGCTGAATTACCGCATTTCCTGTTCAAATACAGCGCAGAAACGTAAGGTGCGGCAGTGACGAGGCTCACCTCCCCTCGGACTGCGCTCTCCTCACACACTGACGGGGTTCATGCGCGTGCCTGTCGCTGTCTCTCTGTGTGTCGCCAATATAAGGTGTGCAGACACGTTTATTATACACCCTGACTTTCCATAGTCTGGCTAATATCTTTAATGAATGTGTGTGACAAATTTAGTCTTGCTGATCGGACATGAAACTGAAGTGAAAAGGCACAAGGTATAGTGAGGCAAGCAGTACCATGCCATCCTGAAGGGGGCGCATGTGAGCCCAACAGGTGCCCGTTGCTGCTGTTCTTCTTGGTGATACTCCATTGAGGTGGAGAGACTTTTAAAACGAAAGGAAAATAACATTTTACAAGAAAGTGATGGACATTTTCATAGAGAAGGGCAGGCGCATGGACTTGATTTACAAATAAAGTTAAGACCGTAAACGGCTTTCAATTTTATAAAAAACTAGCTGTGTAAGCCTAAGCCTAAGTAAAACGTCCGGCATTCTAGAAACTATTGAAATCGTCAGGAAAAAAAATCAAAATGCAGAGATGTCAGTTCACTGAAAAGGAAACACTCTGGGCGTCTCTCTCCTGGGAGGATTCATTGTGCCGCTGTGCTCGCCTCGCTTGTGTTATGAGCGGCTAAGCGAGTTTTCTGTTTCCTAGGAGGTGGATCCCTCACTCCGACTCCAACTCTCACTTCCGGGCCGGACAGACAGACACACACACTCACTTCCACTCGGAGACATTTACAGGTGCTGGTCATAAAATTAGAATATCATGACAAAGTTGATTTATTTCAGTAATTCCATTCAAAAAGTGAAACTTGTATATTAGATTCATTCATTACACACAGACTGATGTATTTCAAATGTTTATTTCTTTTAATGTTGATGATTATAACTGACAACTAATGAAAGTCCCAAATTCAGTATCTCAGAAAATTAGAATATTGTGAAAAGGTTCAATATTGAAGACACCTGGTGCCACACTCTAATCAGCTAATGAACTCCAAACACCTGCAAAAGCCTTTAAAAGGTCTCTCAGTCGAGTTCTGTAGGCTACACAATCATGGGGAAGACTGCTGACTTGACAGTTGTCCAAAAGACGACCATTGACACCTTGCACAAGGAGGGCGAGACACAAAAGGTCATTGCTAAAGAGGCTGGCTGTTCACAGAGCTCTGTGTCCAAGCACATTAATAGAGAGGCGAAGGGAAGGACAAGATGTGGTAGAAAAAAGTGGACAAGCAATAGGGATAACCGCACCCTGGAGAGGATTGGGAAACAAAACCCATTCAAAAATGTGGGGGAGATTCACAAAGAGTGGACTGCAGCTGGAGTCAGTGCTTCAAGAACCACCACACACAGACGTATGCAAGACATGGGTTTCAGCTGTCGCATTCCTTGTGTCAAGTCACTCTTGAACAAGAGACAGCGTCAGAAGCATCTCGCCTGGGCTAAAGACAAAAAGGACTGGACTGCTGCTTTCTGATGAAAGTAAATTTTGCTTTTCCTTTGGAAATCAAGGTCCCAGAGTGTGAAGGAAGAGAGGAGAGGCACAGAATCCACGTTGCGTGAGGTCCAGTGTAAAGTTTCCACAGTCAGTGATGGTTTGGGGTGCCATGTCATCTGCTGGTGTTGGTCCATTGTGTTTTCTGAGGTCCAAGGTCAACGCAGCCATCTACCAGGAAGTTTTAGAGCACTTCATGCTTTCTGCTGCTGACGAACATTATGGAGATGCAGATTTCATTTTCCAACAGGACCTGGCAGCTGCACACAGTGCCAAAGCTACCAGTACCTGGTTTAAGGACCATGGTATCCCTGTTCTTGATTGGCCAGCAAACTCGCCTGACCTTAACCCCATAGATTTTCTGAATTGTGAAGAGGAAGATGCAATACGCCAGACCCAACAATTCAGAAGAGCTGAAGGCCACTATCAGAGCAACATGGGCTCTCCTAACACCTGAGCAGTGCCACAGACTGATGGACTCCATGCCACGCCGTATTGCTGCAGTAATCGAGGCCAAAGGAGCCCCAACTAAATATTGAGTGCTGTACATGCTCATACTTTTCATGTTCATACCTTTCAGTTGGCCAACATTTCTAAAAATCCGTTTTTTGCATTGGTCTTAATTGATATTCTAATTTTCTGAGATACTGAATTTGGGACTTTCATTAGTTGTCAGTTATAATCATCAACATTAAAAGAAATAAACATTTGAAATACATCAGTCTGTGTGTAATGAATGCATCTCGCCTGGGCTAAAGACAAAAAGGACTGGACTGCTGCTTTCTGATGAAAGTAAATTTTGCTTTTCCTTTGGAAATCAAGGTCCCAGAGTGTGAAGGAAGAGAGGAGAGGCACAGAATCCACGTTGCGTGAGGTCCAGTGTAAAGTTTCCACAGTCAGTGATGGTTTGGGGTGCCATGTCATCTGCTGGTGTTGGTCCATTGTGTTTTCTGAGGTCCAAGGTCAACGCAGCCATCTACCAGGAAGTTTTAGAGCACTTCATGCTTTCTGCTGCTGACGAACATTATGGAGATGCAGATTTCATTTTCCAACAGGACCTGGCAGCTGCACACAGTGCCAAAGCTACCAGTACCTGGTTTAAGGACCATGGTATCCCTGTTCTTGATTGGCCAGCAAACTCGCCTGACCTTAACCCCATAGATTTTCTGAATTGTGAAGAGGAAGATGCAATACGCCAGACCCAACAATTCAGAAGAGCTGAAGGCCACTATCAGAGCAACATGGGCTCTCCTAACACCTGAGCAGTGCCACAGACTGATGGACTCCATGCCACGCCGTATTGCTGCAGTAATCGAGGCCAAAGGAGCCCCAACTAAATATTGAGTGCTGTACATGCTCATACTTTTCATGTTCATACCTTTCAGTTGGCCAACATTTCTAAAAATCCGTTTTTTGCATTGGTCTTAATTGATATTCTAATTTTCTGAGATACTGAATTTGGGACTTTCATTAGTTGTCAGTTATAATCATCAACATTAAAAGAAATAAACATTTGAAATACATCAGTCTGTGTGTAATGAATGAATCGAATATACAAGTTTCACTTTTTGAATGGAATTACTGAAATAAATCAACTTTGTCATGATATTCTAATTTTATGACCAGCACCTGTATAT
Source organism: Erpetoichthys calabaricus (assembly GCF_900747795.2). Taxonomy (NCBI): domain Eukaryota; kingdom Metazoa; phylum Chordata; class Cladistia; order Polypteriformes; family Polypteridae; genus Erpetoichthys; species Erpetoichthys calabaricus. Next base: position 161,659,780 of record NC_041405.2, read on the forward strand.
ATAACGATGGGATCAGACGAAGAAAAAACAATCCAATGTTTAAAAACTAAATTTTGACCTTAAATAAAATATTTTGTTTTTCTTGTTTTCCTTTTGTTGAACTGTCGATTAAAATTGATTAAAGCATCAGAATTAAAAACAACTAAGTATTTCAATTCAGGTCAAAATTGAAATCGTTTTTTTTGTACCCCACTCTATACTTTCATTTGTATTGAATGAGTTTGAATTGTGGAATCGCAACAGCAAGTTTAGAACACATGGAGGGCGACCCTAACCCTAAACCTCTCTGGCCACTATAAACGTTACATTCTTTATCAGCTAAATATGCGCCTTACCAGTGTGTGTAAAGAATGATATATAAAACATAACCAGTAGTCAATGTGCCAGCTGAATGGTCAATAAGCGACTCTTTGGTGTTCATAGATTTGTAAATGTTAACTCTTGAGTGGCACTCAAACCAATATGCGTCTCTAGTTCCTCTCCAATCAACTCGCCAGTGTGCCAGGGAGCTTACAGTGCTGATTTCGCTAATAGAACAACGAAATTCTACAAAAGGTGGACAGTGGTGTTTTCCAACCTTTCTTTTGTGTTGGCACCCTTTTTGGAACCCAAACAATACCAAGGTAGACCTCAAATCTACCACCCAGAAAAACATGAAAACTCCTGCTGGAGTTCAGCTAAACTACTGGAGACAGTGGCACAAAAAATAAAGGAGGGGCACTCCGGAGATTGGCGCTCACTGACACAGCACTCAATCCACACTTTGGAATGCATTTCACACAGGTAGTCCTCCCCCTGCCTCACACCACCGACCCTGGCCCCCCTGGCAACTCGTATGCCAACTATGAAAGTTGCTAAAGAACAGATGGACCCCAGACACGTCTCATGGCTGCTAAAGTGCTCTCTAAGTGCTGTGTCTGCATAACGGCGATGGCGGAACTGCTCTTATGTCGGCCTCGGACAGGTCAAGACCACCTGAGGGGTGCGCTTCTCTCAGGTCTGGACCCAGGGGTCCGACACTATTGAGATGCGTATTCTTTCAGCAGTGCAATCAACGTCTGCAGTCGTTTCAGTTGTGACATGTTACCTAATTTTACAGAATGAATACGGTGGCCTCGTTTTCTTCTTTTCAACTTGCCCTTTTAGGAAGACCCTTCATAGCCCAGTTGTGCCTGCTCAAGTAGTAGTTTGTTAAAAGTTCAGGTTTCAGGTCATTGTTTAGGTTTGAACCCGGCCATTCAATTTGTTAAAATTCCTTTAGGGTGTTGATTCTACATTCATTTTGTGACTCCGTGTGTATTCACTTCATGATTCATGTATTTATTTTATGTTTTATTGTTAGATGTGATTAATTAAAGATCATTTTATTAAGCGATTTCCAGCCCCAGTATAAACTCTTGAACAACGTAGGTGTAATCAGAAGACGCAGATCACTACTCGGCTTGAAGAATGGACACACTGGGTAAGCTTTTAAAACTTTTACCTCCATGCCTGCCACTGTAAAGCACCAAAACAACTTTTATTGGTAATTTATAGAAAGCACAATTTCACAAGGAAAATGAAAGTATAGCAAGCAGGGGTGCGGAAATCCAACACCTGACTCGGGTAAATTGACCATCGGACAAGTGTGTTTTTCTGGTTTCAGTTGTCCGCGGACAAGTGCAATTTTCTGGAGAAAAAAAATATTACATGTGCTGTGCAGGGCACATCTTTACCACTACTTTCACATTTTAAACATTTGGGTATGTACTTCGTGCGGAAACAGTCTACTTAGGCGTGTTCTTCATGTCTCAAATTGGTCTTCAATATTGTTTACGAAATGACGGCTGATTTTTCAAAGGGGAAGCACTCTTATGGTCTTACATAAGTATTTTACTCTAATATTTACACGCTTGGAGATGCGCTCATTTTTTTCATGCCGATATTACGATGTAATCTGATGATTTTTCATTATAAATCGGTAACTTTTATATATTACCAGTAACGGCGTACTGCACGATAACATGCAGTGAACACACTTGACTTGAGCATTCCTAGTTTTCATCCTCTTTCTCTGTACGTTTAGCATTTGTTTGCTCAGAGGTTGATGTCCTTGCTGCTTCCTGAGCAGATCTTCTTTACTCCACCGTAGCGGCCTGCTGCTTCTCTTCTTTCGTTGGCATCTTTTCGCGTTAAAACTGATTTAGTTTTTGTGTTGCAGTTACTTAGTACTTTTCTTTTCTTAAGCTGGTACTTAAGTCTTCAATCTGCCTCAAGAATGATCAGCGAAGGTGGTGGGGAATGAGAACGGCTCCCATACGCATGCGCTGCCCTGCTGCGCACTGCCGAGAGTCGATTCAACAATAAAATAAAAATAAAGAGTAATACAAATCATCACCCCGAAAGCGGATAGTAGACGTCACGTAGTATATGTGTACCAAATTTCAAGTCAAAAGGTGAAATGGTTTGCGAGCTACAGGTGATTTAAAATCCTGGACAGACAAACAAACAGCCACGGTAGCGTATTATAGAAGAAGATTGATAAAATTCATTGTTTCTACATAAAAATGCAGTCATTTTACTTACAATACAAATGTTTTCACCACATAAAGCTTGTTAGGCAGTTAATCTTTCCTGAAATTTGCAATTTCGTGTAGGTTGTGATATATTGAGGAGTTAAGAAATTTATTGCGTGACATCAATTTTGATGAGCTGTCAATAGATCGTTTTTGATTAGCGAATATTTCATATAAAACAAGTTGGTTTCGCGCAGTCAGTTTATTAAAAATAAAGAAGAAAACATTCTAACGGTTTCCAAAGGTTATGAAATATCTATAAAAATCTTCACTGTAACTGTAGTATGTGAAACAGAACTAGTGTAGCTATAATGAAGGCATTGTTTGTTAGTGAGTTAAAATGATAAGGGAATCTGTTATATAATGTTCTAGAACAAGGTGGTAAAATACTACTCCCTGAAAGAACTTTTTTCAGTTTTAAAATGGAAGGCAGGTTTGGTATCAATAAAAGAGATCAGAAAAAATAAACTATTTTTCACTTTTGTTATTTGTTTATGGGCAAGTGAATTTAACTGGCGGACAAATGGATTTTCTAAGTTTACTTGTCCGTGGACAAGTAGAAAAAAATTTGATTTCCACACCCCTGGCAAGTTTGTGAAGAAAAAACTTTGACTTGAAAAATACCTTTAAAGACGGCCATAATCTGGCGTATCCTTATATTATGTCGCTTGTGTCCGTCTGTGCTCGATATAAACAACGGTTATCCCACCACAACAATAGCGAGGAATCTGTGTTCCTAGAAGAGTTTTGGTCTTCAAGTCTTGATTTCTTCAATGTGACATTATCGACTGTTTATTCGGTCACTCGTAAATGAATTTGAAAGGCAACAGACGGCAAACTACCTCGCCCAGAAATGTGCCCATAAACTACGATTTCTAATACAAGTGGATGAGAGCTTGGTGAGCAGGCGGAAGGGCACAGATGTGCTGTCCTGGTGGTCACGAGTGGCCTTGCACACGGGTGGGCAGGTAGCCGGCTGTATGTTCAGTTACTAATTCTGTTAACAGGTATATGTTCCGTGTTTCTTAATCATTTTTCCATTTGGTATTATGCTACGTTTCAAAGTCTTTGCTCTCTTTGTCTCCTGTATGTGGAGCCAAGGGAGGCCGGGCCACCCAGGGATACCCCAGTTGTATAAAAGGAGAAGTTTCAGTTTGTCCCGAAGCTCAGCCGTTGCGTTTTTGCACTGAATTCCCGTTGTGTGTTACGTTTCTTACAATTTTAGGATTTACTGCCTGTGACTGCTGCTTTGGTTTAGGACGCTGACTGCTAAATACGAGTGAACTCTTAGTAGATGATCTACAGACAGGTGCCTCTTACAAGTTACCTTTTAAAATCATCTTTGGGGCTGTGGTGCCCAATATGAGCACATTGGCGAGTAGCACATTTAAATAGAGGATCGTGGGCATCTCGGATATGCTTGCTATATTTTTGGTATTTCACACACACGCTATTAATCCCCGAGGGGAAATTGTCTTTTCGCATGATCTTTGGAACTGAACGCGGAGTCAGCCATCATAAATGAAAAATCAGCATGGCATCAAAGAACAGAATGTTTCAGTTGTTTTCTTATTAGCCATATTTTGGATAAGATTTATTTTGCACAAAAAAAAAAAAATGTGTGTACAGTATGTAGAACCACCAGCAGCTGAATATCTGCCAACAACGAGCTTCTCATCACCATGACATTCAAATGGAACCTGAGACATTCAATCGCAATGAATTGTGGGAGATCCAACTGGTTAGGCCCAGCCAGATTATTGTGTGCACAAGGAACTTCTGCTCTGTGGACTAACTAGGAGGTCACCCAAGTTATATTTTCTCTTAAAAAACAAAATGCTTTATGTTTGTGAGTATTGTTCAATAACTAAATGCATTTAATTAGTATAATAAAATAGAGCCCCCAGATTTTACTTTGGCATCAGGAAGAAATGTGCCTGTTTTTAACATGGCAGCCCACCTGAGAAGCTGATTCCTCTGCCGTCTGATTTAGGTGCTCTTCATTCAAGAAGATTCATTTCGACAGGCACATCTTCTGGACTCAGTCATACACCAGTAAACGAATGTGAAAGGCAAAGAAACGGCAAGACCCCCTTAGTGTTACAAGGACAACTGGCAAACCTACTGCCCCCAGAAATGTATCCCCGGATTTGATTTCTAATACAAGTGGATACAATACAATTTATTTTTGGGCTCTTTGTAGCCCAAAATCACACAAGGAGGGCCGCAATGGGCTTTAACGGGCCTTGTCTTTTGACAGCCCCCCAGCCCTGACTCTCTGAGAAGACAAGAAAACCCTTGTAGGGGAAAAAAAAAAACAAATTGGAAGAAACCTCAGGAATGGCGGTTCAAAGAGAGACCCCCTTTCCAGGTAGGTTGGGCGTGCAGTGGGTGTCAAAAAAAGGGGGGTCAATACAACACAACACACAGAAGGGAACACAAGTCATCCTCAATACTTACAGCAGAGCCAGAGCTTGGTGAGCAGGCGGAAGAGCAGCGACATGCTGTCCTGGTTGTCAGACGTGGCCGTGTACACAGGCAGGCAGCCAGGCTTGAGCAAACCCCAGATACGAATCACCACCATCATCTCACGCAGCATTCCAAGAGAGGGACCGTCGCGCAGGAACCCAAACCCTGCGCGCACTGGAGAACCCTGCCGGGAGGAGAACAATACATGAAGTCCCGACTTAAATCCACTGAGTCGCTGGCAAAGCAGGACAGTAGAAGAGTTTAGACGAGTCAGCCAGTCAAGCTCGCCAATTCGATTCACTTGGTTTGTCCAAAATAACAGAGTTGACATTTGAAGGTCCCCAAAAGTTCTGCCTCCTACAACACTACTCGGTCACATTCTCTGTGTCTGTTGCAAGGTTATTATAGTTTTGCCTTTTTATATTAGTTTTTATTTCTATATTTTTTTCTGACCTTACTTGGAAATTCAGTTTAGTTTTAGTTTTCCTTCATTGTATATTTTTAGTTTTAGTGTAGTTTTTATTTCACAAAGACATTTTGATTTTCTTTTTATATATATGTTAGTTTCAGTTTTAGTTTTAGTAATTATGGCATAGAGCTCCTACAGAGTTTAGCTTTGTGTCACAATCAGACAGAACTATACACTTAACTTGGATACGAGTTTAATGTTAGTGGAAGCTTACTAGACTACATGGTTTACTATCTGGTTTTGTTTTTGTCTGATAAAAACAAGCATAATCAAAACTAGATACTGAATATGAACAATTTTACACCATTTTAAATTTTTTTTAAATATTTTCTCATGAAAATCATGGGGGCTTAGGAAGAACAGGGCTCTTAGACTTGACTGAGTGTGTAGACCTCACCTTGCTGTATTGAGGGAAACAAAGAAAAACAAGCATGTAGTGTGAAGGTTAGGGGTGGTGAGACTTGAATAGCCCACCATAAAGGACAGTAAACCCATAATGAGCAGAGCAAGAGCAGGTAATAGGAGTACGGACAGGCATAAAACAACAGAGACAGCGTCTGAGATTAAGAACAATATAGACATTATATAAACTTGTTTATCCAGAGCAGTATCACAGGAAACCTGGAGCCTTCCTCAGCAGGTTTGGATGCAAGACAGGAAAACTCCCTGGTATGCAATATGTATGATAAGGCTGATGTTAAGAACAAAAAGAATATGATATTTTAACTATCTATTCTGAGAGAGAGAGAGAAAAACATTGAAAAAAGGGAGACAAATATTTTAAATTATAATTGTGCTAATGGATTACTTTCACAATATAAGGTATTTTAAGTTGTGAATATGAACTAAAACAGATAAATTAATAAATCTATATATATAATTCACAAAGTCGCCGCCAAAGGGGGAAGACACCCATGAAAGCACGCAGGAAGAGGCGTGGATTCACTAAGCCGCCAACAAGAAGGAAAGAGCCTCGCCCACCAACTCTATGACCAATGGATACGACGACAACTCGCAGAGCCACGCCCACTAACTGGGACGCGACGCCTCGGAAAAAACGCCGTCATTTATGTTCATCTGTTGTACGCTACACATGGACCTCTGAGCCACCTTGAGTTGGGGGCAGCAAGTCTTTGATAGGCTGCAACAAAATGATGAAAGTACGGGCGCATTTTTTCACACAAGCTGTGTGTGTGTGGGTGGGTGTTATTAAATCTTGAAATCCTTCGAGTAACAAATTAACTATGCACAGGCGGTAACACGGCAAATGCAGCCCAAACGAACCAAAAATCTTCCACAGTCTCCTTACTGTAAAGCAGCAACACTACCACTGCGCTACAAGACAGAGAATGCAGTTACATAATGCACCAGGCTCGATTTTACTTTCACTTCTGGTTGGACAACTGTGTCGTTCAGAAAGTGTTCACCCATCAATACATAATTATGCGACATATGATACGCCGTGAGTTGGCAAGAGCCACGAGGGTTCAGCGGTGTTTCCCAAACTCGGTCCTGCTGAACCCCTGTGGCTGCAGTGTTTTGTTCCAACCAGATTCCTAATCATTAATGCCGGTGAAACTCATCAGGGATAAGTCGGTTTTTTCAAACGCAGTCGTGTAGCAGATTAGCTGGATGTAATAATCCGAGATGAATGCGCACCTCCGCGCTGAGTGAAAACACAATGTATATTGCTGCAACAAAATGATGAAAGAATGGGCGCATTTTTTTCACACAAGCTGAGTGGGTGGGTGTGTGTTAGTTAATTAGTTACTCAAAAGAATTCAAGATTTAATATGCACAAGCGGTAACACTGCAAAAACAGCCCAAACCAGGAAAGACAGCTGGCAAAAAGTCACCAACAAACTAAATGCGTGTACATTGTACTTACTGAAAGCAGCGTTACTGATTTTACAAATGTTCATTTTTTTTCCCTCTGCTTAAAAAACATTGAAAAAGTGGCGTATACTACACCTCGGGTTGGTTTGCAGCGTGTAAAACAGTTTGTTTGTCGCGGATAATTTCCTATCCACACAAGTAGGAACCGGGAAGCGAACCCACAATCTTCCACTGTCTCCTTACTGCAAAGCAGCCGTACTACTACAGCGCCACAAGGCAGTTAAAGAAGTTATATTTATATTTTTTACACATCACACACTAGAAGCTGCTGACGAACCCTTCTCTTCATTGTCAGTCTGTAGCAATACGACTTTTAACAGACGTCATTGAAGTGTATCATAAGTTTCTGTAACGTTAATAAAAATGGCCAGGAAGTGTCACTACAGAGGTGAGTGTTAAATGCTTCGAAGCTTCGATACGATTTCCGACACAATTGCTTCAAACGTGTTGATGCTTCGCGATGCTTCACTCCGCCCATCACTACTCACAGGTTACTGAACGAGAAATCAGCAGACTAGCATGACGGATGGGGCGTGATCAGCGTCCTTTCCCTCTCCTCCAGATTTTTCAAATGTTAATCTTTTCCCTGTGCTTAAAAATCATTAAAAACCCAGCCTGATTATGCGGCGTATGGTACGCCACGGGTTGGCTAGTACAGAATAAATACAAAAACCTATTAGTATGTTTATAGTTTTTCATCACCTAGCAGACTCTCTTCGCCTACCTACCTTTGTTTGTATCGCTTCATTGTCAAACGATGTTTTTAAAGCAAAAGTGATTGGTCAGTAACAACATGCTGATCTTGTATGATGACCTAGTCAGTCTCTCGATCAGTGCCATTTTATTTTCAAAAACCGAGACTTTCTCAAATACTCAGCAATGGGGATTGATATTATTTTGATTATATTTTAATAATATGTACATTAAGGAACCATCAACAACAAATCAAATCAAATTAATAATATATTGAACAATTATTATAAGAGTAAAGTTGAATAAATCGAACTCTGCAGCTGCTTGAATAAAGAAAAAAAAAAAAATCGAGTATGTGTTCAGGTGAAGTACCACTTCCGGGTGATGGATTTGGTCCAGAAGTTAATACAGATATACAACTGTGGGGTTACAACCACATGCCGAATTTCATCCATCTTTCTAGTTGCGTTTTTGAGTTATTGGGTTTACACACACACACAATTAAAAAAAATAAATAAATAAAACGGTATTTTTGAACTCTGGGAGGTCTATAATGTCAAGATGCATCAAAATATTGATGTCAAATTTTTTCGTGATTACTATACTTTCTGTATACTTCGTATATGGGGAAGTAAAAACGACTTCTCCTGTGCGAAGTGGCAGGCGAATTGCCGTCAACAAAAAGCAGACACCTGGGAACTAAACTGAAACGTTACTCACTCGTGATTTTTCTGTCCATGTGGTAAAAGTTTTGTTGACCAGCACATTCTGTTTTCAGGCGTTTGAATTATATTTTGATAAACAACAAGTGCAAAGAAAGGCGGCACAGTAAATCGCTTTCCATTTCACACGCTTTACGCACCCGCATTCAGCTCGCTTTGTCACCGCAAATGCTGTGTGAACAGCCGTCCTCCATCACCAGCCACCGATCACTGGATGAATATGTGCGGGCGGCTTGTGTGGGATGACTTTCTGTTTTAGAGTTAAAGACTAACGGCAAGAATATTCAATCAAAAACAAAAACTAAAAATATTTTAGTAAATTATTATTTTATTTCAGTTAGTCTTTCCAGCTACTTTAATAGTTACGTTTAGTTTTAGTTTTTCATTACGGTTTTGTTAATTATTTTATTTCAGTTTACGGAAACGTTTTTTTTAATAATAGTTTCAATTTTGATTTTAGTTTTCGTTAACTATAATAACCTTGCTCTGTTGATCTCCTTCTAATGTTTGTGTGAAATTTTTTACAATATAACTGGACTTTCACAAAGCATTTGAGACGACTGCCCCACACCAAAGATGAATTCTAAAAAGGCAGCAGAGGTGACCCAAAAAAAAAAAAAAAAAAGGATCTCGAGTTGGTTAACCGGCAGAAGACAAAGAGGACAGATAAGAGGAGAAAGGAGTGGGGTCAGCAGTGGAGTCCCTCAGGGGTCTGTCCTTGGGCCCTCATTACTTTATTTTGATTTATATTAATGACGTTGATTTCGGGATTGTCGGTAAACCTGTCAGATTCAAAGAGGGCAATAAAATGGGAGGAATGGCAGACACTGAGGAGGCAGCAAAAAAGAATTCAGAATGACCCAGACAAGCTTCAGGAGAAAAGTGCAAAGTGCTACACGTGGGCCAATTAGAAAAACAAGATGGGAGACGCTGAGTTACAGGAAGTAACCTCTGAAAAGGGTGTAGGGGTTTATGTTGATGCAATGTTTTCATTGATTAAGCAGAGCACAGAAGCAAACTAAAAAGGCCAATAAATAATATCGATTCTCATTTAGAGGATCTGTGCAAAACTTTTTAAAAACTTGGCAGGATTTTAGAACACTCTGGATGAGAACAGGATATTCAGGCCAACAAAGCTTGCCAGTCCTGTCCACTTATTCCTTCAAGTCGAGTTTTGAAAGTCCCTCAAGTCCTACTGTCCACCACACTACTTGGTCGCTTATTCCAAGTGTCTGTCGTTCTTTGTGTAAAGAAAAACTTCCTAATATTTGTGTGAAATTTACTCTTAATATGTTTAAAATGAGTTCATCAAGAACTCGGGGACACAGTTTAAAAGTCACCATCTTGATCCACTGGACTAATGCCCTTCATCATTTTAAACACTTCAGTCAGGTCTCCTCTTCATCTCCTGTAAAGGCTCAGCTCCTTTAAATCCTCATAACTCCCCTAACAGCCCTAACCTGTAGCCCTGAATCAGCCTAGTCGCTCTTCTCTGGACCTTATCTTGTGCTGCTGCGTCCTTTTTGTAGACACAATGGGAGGTCTGAAAATCGAGAGTCCACCTTATGAGAAGAATTTAGGAGTCGTAGTGGACTCTAAGCTGTCAACTCCCAGACAGTATTCAGAAGCCATTAAGAAGGCTAACAAAATGTCAGGTTATACCAGTCGCAAATCCAAGAATGGCAATTACTTTCTGTTCCCTCTAATCTTTGAAGGGATGTAAGATCATGGAGGGTGGGAGCGTCCTGGGAAAGTTTTCATTTAATGAAATAAATATATTTGTAGTAAAGCTGTTTCTTTTTGGAGCCATGACTCGTTTGGTTCTGGTGTTTCAGAAGCGCGTTGTAGGCGCCTTTGTACATTGTTTTTATCCATGCAGTCTCGTTTTTGTTTTTCTATGGGTGTGTTGTTAGCTAAAAGTCGTTTGCTGTTAGGAATCATAATTGAACCCCTGACCGCAGGCACTGTGGAGTAGCTGACTGCTGGCACTGTCGGTAGTCACCACTACCTCAAGTTTAAATACATACACATATATAGATAGATGCCGCATTCACTGTGTTTCCCAGTAGACACGATACGTCAGCCGTATTGCGAGTGGCAAAAGTGCCATTTAAACTAATACAGGCAGATGTGGAAACCGGGTTTTCTGATGAAAAAACAATAACGTTTAAAACAGTATCGTTTACATACAACAGATTTTGGCGAATCGTTTAAATGCAATTATTTATATCCATTTATACACTAATAATGGCAATTATTAAATAACAATTATAATTATTATTATTATTATTATTAACCATTACTTCCATATAAGTAACATTTCGGAGACTGCCTTCTTCTATCTTCGAAACATTTCCAGACTTTGTCCTGTTCTTACGCAACACAGTACTGAAGTATTGTTTAATGCCCGAGTCACGTCACGTATAGATGACTGTAATGCTATTCTATGTGGCATCCCACAAAAACGTATCCATCGCTTACAACTTCTTCAAAATTCTGTTGCAAATCCACTGAACATATCACCCCTATTCTCTCTCAACTTCACTGGCTCCCTGTTAACTACCGATTACAATACTAAATACCGCTCTTAACATTTAAAGCTCTCCACAACCTCACTGATCTCCTCCAGACTTGCACTCCTCTCACTCACTCAGATCTTGTAATTTGAGAGTATTCAGTCTGGAAATATGGTGCAGCCTTAGTTTGTGGAAGGCAGACACAACTGAAGACATGAGCATAAAATGATGGTTGTCAATTTCAAACTGTGTTTCTTCAATGTGCTCCTTGAGAAAAAATATCATCAAGTCTGAGAAATGTTAACAGCTAACAACAATCTACATAGTTAGTGACAAAATACGTTTAGCCAAAACGTTGTTTGGAGGCTCACTTGAGCACATAAATGCATAGCTTTGCTAGCTTAGCTAAAGTAAAGATTATAAAACGGGATTTTCTAACGGCCAAATATAACCAAAACAATTGTTCAGCCTTACCTATGAAATGTAATCCCCCGGGATCTGGTTTGGAGCGTACAGCGGTTTGTACAATCCCAAGCAGCACATTATTTATTACTTCACTCCACAGCAGTGGCACTCACAATATGGCGGTGATGTTGACGTACGATTCTGCTAGTCATGAGGCGTCTAGTTATTTTATGTCAAGGTTTAGATATGTCACCATGGCAACTTGTTGGCATACACGCTTTACGTTAAGTTTAGTTTACAGGTTGTGTTGTGTTGTTTGGGCGCCCCTTACTGACTTTGGGAAGCCACTGGGTTTGACTGTTGGGCACTGTGCGAGTGCGCGTGCGCTTTTGGCACGGGTTGCGTCTGGCATCCATGCATATATACAACCCTCGTAAACATTACTAAACGAAGGTTTTTTATGCAGTGGTGTGCGTGTTTGGGCGGCGGTTGTATTGTGACCTGAAGTTTAGTTTACAGGTTGTGTTGTGTTGTTTGGGCACCACCTACCGAGTCTGGGAAGCCGCTGGGTTTGACTCTGGGGCGCTGAGTCGCAGTGTGCTTCGATGCGTCCTGCGTCCATGCATATATACAAGTGTAATTTAGTAATATAGATAGCGCCTTGACGTGTGCAGTACAAGTCACAGGAGGTTCTGCTCAAGCTTTATAACACACTGGTGAGGCCTCAGCTGGAGTCCTGGGTACAGTTTATGACTCCATAAAGACATAACAGCACTAGAAAAGGTCCAGAGAAGAGCGACTAGGCTGATTTAGGGCTACAGGAGATGAGTTATGAGGAAAAATTAAAAGAGCTGAGCCTTCACAGGAGATGAAGAGGAGCCCTGACTGAAGGGTTTAAAATGATGAAGGGAATTAGCCCAGTGGATCGAGACGGTGACTTTACAATGAGTTCATCAAGAACACGGGGACACCGTTGGAAACTTAAGAGTAAATTTCACACAAACATTGGGAAGTGTTTCTTTACACAAAGAACTACATGGAATAAGTGATCGAGTAGTGTGGTGGACAGGAGGACTTTAGGGACCTTCACAACTTGACTTGATGTTATTTTGGAGGAATCGGGTGGATAGCACTGGGGAGTTTTGTTGGATTGAATGGCCCGTTCTTGTCCAGATTGTCTTAATGTTTTCACTTTGTTGTTGTCTTGTAACTGAGAGTGGATTATTGGACAAAAACAGGAAATGTATTTACAGTTAAATCTTCAACATAATAAAGGGTGCCCATGGTGATGGGGTCGGAGTGATTTCTGAATCTCCTGAAGAGTGCTGACGTTTTCTCCTCCCCTGACGTCACACATTGCATGTGTGTTATAAGCCAATGTCCCTTTAGACCCCTGAATCAAGTCAGACCACTGTCTGGTTGTCCAACCCAGTACGACTCCACAGTTCTTCTCATAACATGTGTATTTTCTAAATTCAAACTTCCCATTGTACGCTTACAGTTCACATTTTTACCTCCTACACATAACATTTTACATTCACGGCACAGACAGGGTAATATAGTTTACGCAGTTAAGTGCCAGGAGGATTGCCGTGAATCATACATCGGGGAAACCAAACAACCACCGGCAAAGCGGATGGCACAACACAGAACAGCTACCTTGTCAGGTCAGTCTATTTACACCTACAGGACAGTGGTCACTCTTTCAATGATGAAGATGTGCACATCCTGGACAGGGAGGAACGCTGGTTTGAGCGAGGAGTCAAGGAGGCCATTTACATAAAAAAGGAACGACCATCTCTGAACCGAGGAGGGGGCCTAAGGGTTTCACCATCTTACAATGCTGTGATTGCAGCCATTCCCCAACTCTCTGTGAATGGTACTCATGGCCATTGATCAATGGACAATTTGCACATCATTGATCACACGGCCCATTGTTAGTCAATGGTGCTAGTTTCGGTCATTAGGCAAAGGTACCGGTTATAAACCGGTTGGAGAAACCTGCAGTCAACTGAGGAAGTCACTCGGATGAGTAATGTAACGTATCTCCCTGGAAAAGAACTATGTCCAGATGAACTGAACCAACTTTCTAGAATTTCCTTACCTGGATTATTGAGCATGCATCGAGACTACACTTACATAGGTGTTTGTAGACACAGAACACACGTGAAATGCATTTGTTCCAAATAACAATCTATTTTTTGAGCCTACACAGCTCTAGGACTCCCTGATAAATAAGGCTTCAGTTGGGAGAGGTCTTTGTCGTTTCTAAAGCGGTGGTGGGGATGGTATAGCAGGCTGCTTGCTGCTTGGGCTTATCGACACGTTTACAACACAAAGGACGCTGAACGCAAAGGTGCGAGCGGATTTAAGGTGGGCCGGATTTTTCGTAAGCTTTGGTGATTCTAGTGTTAATGAGTGTCTTGCTTTTGCTGCTAATTAACGTCTTTTGAACTCATTTGAATTGACCTGCTCTTGAAGACTCGGACCCCTTCATTGTTTCTTTTTCTTTAATTAGCAGCCAAACAATCATGAGATAAAAAATGAGCCAAAACAACTGGTGACCATCACACAATATCTGAAAATAAAGAAAGGTGAAGGTCTCAGGAGTGCTGATCTGCTCAGGTCCACCAAACTTTTTATATTTTTATTTTATTAATTTTCATTGTAATCATTCCATACAAATAGATCAATTTATAACCCAACAAAATTGAAGACAAATCAAACCCCACCCCTGAGAAGGACAGCTTAGCTAAAGGAAAATTGCTTAAGGCTTTTTAATAAGGCAACATTAAACGAAAGAAAGGGAGAAGTAAATATCTATGTAAATATGAGATGGAGAAGGGAGTTAAATGCGGTAATAGTTATTTCTCTTATTCTAAAATAATATTGATTAAATCCTGCCAGGTTTTGAAAAAATTTTGTACAGATCCTCTAACTGAGAATTTGATTTTTTCCAATTTCAAATAATATTAAACATCGGTTTCCCACTGACTTATAAGAGGAGAATTAGGATTCTTCCAATTTAACAAAATAAGTCTGCGTGCCAAAAGTGTAGTAAATGCAATCACCGTTTGCTTATCCTTTTCCACTTCAAGTCCGTCTGGAAGAACACCAATCACAGCTGTTAATGAGTTAGGAGGGATTGTGATACCAAGGCTGTCTGAAAGGCAATTAAAAATTTTTGTCCAAAATGATGTTAGTTTGGTGCAGGCCCAGAACATGTGACCCAGTGAGGCAGGAGCTTGGTTGCAGTGTTCGCAGGTTGGATCCTGCCCGGGAAACATTTTGGACAGTTTTAAGCGAGACAGATGAGCTCGATATATAATTTTTAGTTGAATAATTCTATGCTTTGCGCATATGGAGCTCGAGTGAATTCTCTGCTTTGCTACCTTCCACTCTTTTTCTGATATATTGATTAAGAGATCTTCTTCCCAATGTCCTCTTGGATCTTTGAAAGGTAGGGACTCTAATAAGATTTTATATAATGCGGAAATGGTGTTTAATTCCTCAAAATTGAGCAGTATTTTTTCCAGCATTGTGGAGGGTGCAAGGTGGGGGAAATCGGGCAATTTCTGTTTAACAAAATTTCTAATTTGAAGATAGTAAAAGAAACATTTGAACAGAGCTGCTCTTAGGAAGAGAAAATCAACAATTTCGGACATGTCTGCTAACGCAACCACGAGAGCAGCAACAAGCTACGGAATTAAAGAACGAGTTTAATTAACGACGCCTAATTCAGCAGATGGTCAGAGTGAAAGTGGTTGGAGTTTGAGGCCCGGACTTAGTTGGTCTTCTGTTGGCTCCCTCACTAACAGTTCATTTCTGTTAGGGTGCCACTTAAGGAAAGAAATGAAGCAAATCAGAGGAACAAATCTTAAACAAGCAATTCAATTAAAATTAATTCACAAGAAGTTAATTAACAGCACAAACAGGGAACTCATTACAAAAATGGGGTTCGAATGAAAACCTGCAGCCACAGTGGTCCTCCAGGACCAGACTTGGCGACCCCTGCACTGGAATGCAACCCCACTGGAGCATGTCGGGACCACCTTAGAAACTCAGCCATGTTGGGGCCCGTGGTCACCGCCAGCACTTCTACCACACCAGGAAAGACCATCAACGAGCACCTGGAGCAGATCCTGGTACAACATGAAGGGGACTGCTGCCTCACTCCATTTGGGGAGCCGGAGTCGGGAGGCAGAGGAGAGGAGGCGGAAAGGAAAAGAGCAAGAAGATAGAGAAGAAGAAAGGACTGTGAGTATTATCGGGATTTGTGCACTGTGGGTGTGCTGTAGAAGAGAAAGGAGCAAAATAAACGTTTGTGTGGGTTTTGGGACATTGTGAGTCTGAGTCCGTCTGTCTGTAGTTGGGCCGATCACCACAATGGTCAGAATGAAAACCTGCAGCCACTGCGGCCCACCAGGACTGGATTTCGACACCCATGCTCTAAACCAGGGATCCCCAACTCCGGTCCTGGTGGGCTGCTGTGGCTGCAGGTTTTCATTCTAACGCTTATCCTATTCAGTTTTCGCTGCTAATGAATTCCTTTGCCCTTCATTTTAATAGCCCTGTTTTAAAGGATTCAGTCCTCTGAATTGATTTGTTTCTTCATTAAATGGCAGCCAAACAGAAATGAGATGAGAAACGAGTCGACAGATGAGCAGCTAAACTGGGATTTCAAACTCCAGCCAATCTCTTAATGAGAAGTCGATTCTTGCTGTTAATTAAACCCGCTATTTAATTCCATGGCTGGGTGCCATGCTGTTTTTTCTAACAACACCATCAAAACATTTTGGTGACCTGAGAGATCAGCATTCCTGAAACCTTCACCTTCCTTTATTTTCAGATATTGTGTGATGGGCACAGGTGAGCTGCTCATGTGGGGCTCGTTTTGTGTCTCGTTATTGTTTGGCTGCTAATTAAGGAAAAAGAGACAACTGAGGGGCCTGAATAAAGTTAATTAAAATGAAGGCAAAATGAGTTAATTAGCAGCACTAATGAAGAAGATGGCAGCCACTACGGCCCTCCAGGACCGGAGTCCAACATTCGTGATTTAGACAGTCCGAGAAACTGTGACACACACATCATAAAGAAAAATCGATGTTTTCAGGACCTGGGGACCCTAAAACGTCGAGATGTGTCGAAAAACAAAGATTGAAATTTTTGGCGAATCTAAAGCTTTTGCTGCTCCCCCATAGACAATTGGTTACATGGTGGGGTAGGGCGCAAAACAACAAGGGGCAGCCCCAGCACGGCCCCCCCCCCCCTCCCCGAGGGATATAAAAAGCACCGTAGCCTTTTGTGTCCAATGCTTAAGCCAACTTTGCTAGGTCAACTTGCAGTCATCTCTGAAGTTACAAGTTCACAATTACCCAAGCACCACTCGTAATTTTTTTTTTTTTTTTTTTACTTAAGCATACGGGTTCCTGACATTTTTTTACTGGAGAATAATTGTGAATTGATAACTTCTAAGATACAGTGCATCCGGAAAGTATTCACAGCATCACTTTTTCCACATTTTGTTATATTACAGCCTTATTCCAAAATGGATTCAATTCATTTTTTTCCTCAGAATTCTACACACAACACCCCATAATGACAACGTGAAAAAAGTTTACTTGAGGTTTTTGCAAATTTATTAAAAATAAAAAAAGCTGAGAAATCCCATGTCCATAAGTATTCACAGCCTTTGCTCAATACTTTGTCGATGCCCCTTTGGCAGCAATTCCAGCCTCAAGTCTTTTTGAATATGATGCCACAAGCTTGGCACACCTATCCTTGGCCAGTTTGGCCCATTCCTCTTTGCAGCACCTCTCAAGCTCCATCAGGTCAGATGGGAAGCGTCGGTGCACAGCCATTTTAAGATCTCTCCAGAGATGTTCAATCGGATTCAAGTCTGGGCTCTGGCTGGGCCACTCAAGGACATTCACAGAGTTGTCCTGAAGCCACT
Organism: Erpetoichthys calabaricus; assembly: GCF_900747795.2. Taxonomy (NCBI): domain Eukaryota; kingdom Metazoa; phylum Chordata; class Cladistia; order Polypteriformes; family Polypteridae; genus Erpetoichthys; species Erpetoichthys calabaricus. The sequence continues at coordinate 161,677,458 of NC_041405.2, forward strand.
CCTTTGATATCTTGGCTGTGTGCTTAGGGTCGTTGTCCTGCTGAAAGATGAACCGTCACCCCAATCTGAGGTCAAGAGCGCTCTGGAGCAGGTTTTCATCCAGGATGTCTCTGTACATTGCTGCAGTCATCTTTCCCTTTATCCTGACTAGTCTCCCATCCCCACAGCATGATGCTGCCACCACCATGCTTCACTGTAGGGATGGTATTGGCCTGGTGATGAGCGGTGCCTGGTTTCCTCCAAACGTGACGCCTGGCATTCACACCAAAGAGTTCAATCTTTGTCTCATCAGACCAGAGAATTTTCTTTCTCATGGTCTGAGAGTCCTTCAGGTGCCTTTTGGCAAACTCCAGGCGGGCTGCCATGTGCCTTTTACTAAGGAGTGGCTTCCGTCTGGCCACTCTACCATACAGGCCTCATTGGTGGATTGCTGCAGAGATGGTTGTCCTTCTGGAAGGTTCTCCTCTCTCCACAGAGGACCTCTGGAGCTGTGACAGAGTGACCATCGGGTTCTTGGTCACCTCCCTGACTAAGGCCCTTCTCCCCTGATCACTCAGTTTAGATGGCCAGCCAGCTCTAGGAAGAGTCCTGGTGGTTTTGAACTTCTTCCACTTACGGATGATGGAGGCCACTGTGCTCATTGGGACCTTCAAAGCAGTAGAAACTTTTCTGTAACCTTCCCCAGATTTGTGCCTCGAGACAATCCTGTCTCGGAGGTCTACAGACAATTCCTTTGACTTCATGCTTGGTTTGTGCTCCGACATGAACTGTCAACTGTGGGACCTTCTATAGACAGGTGTGTGCCTTTCCAAATCACGTCCAGTCAACTGAATTTACCACAGGTGGACTCCAATGAAGCTGCAGAAACATCTCAAGGATGATCAGGAGAAACAGGAGGCACCTGAGCTCAATTTTGAGCTTCACGGCAAAGGCTGTGAATACTTATGGACATGGGATTTCTCAATTTGTTTATTTTTAATGAATTTGCAAAAACCTCAAGTAAACTTTTTTCACGTTGTCATTATGGTGTAGAATTCTGAGGAAAAAAATGAATTTAATCAATTTTGGAATAAGGCTGTAACGTAACAAAATGTGGAAAAAGTGATGCGCTGTGAATACTTTCCGGATGCACTGTACGACTGACCAAAGATGGCTGCAAACTGACGTCGACGTTCTTTGGACTTGCAGCTCGTTTCGCGTACCTGTGACGGTTGGCTGTTATTACGAATTGAATTTGCCACCCATCAACATCTTGCGCCTTGAACTTTGACCCCTAACCCCCTCATGTGGGACCTTATTGGAGACTTTTTCAAACAGGTCATCAATCTCATCACCTGCCGTGTTAGTCTGACACAATCCCCCCAACCCCCCCGCCATGTTTAGACCCCGGCTCACTGCTCACTAACACATAAGCTCTGGTCATGTGACGCTCGATCATTCTCCTCGAGTTCTGATATTAATTGACCGGTGAGACCTGCTTACATTTTTAAGAAGTGTGAGAAACCAAAACTTGACTGTCTCTACATCTGCAGAAACTGAGGAAAAAAAAAAAAAAAAAAAAAAAGACGACAAAGATGACGTGCCATCGCCACTAAAAAGTTTTAAGTGCACTGGCAGCTTCAAACGCTCCACATCACTGTGATGACAGCTGTGCACAGGTCACGGCCACTTGTCATTGTGACAGCGAACTGCAGACCGCTGGGCTGTGTTGGCTTTGCTCATCAGGATGACAAGAGGCAAGCAGCAGTCGAGTTTAAAAACGGAGATGCAGACGCAGAGCTGTGACAGGGTGGAAAAATAAAACGGTAGGGCCGGCTATGTGTGACACAAGTGGACGACCATCTGTCACCTCGCAAAGAAAAGCTGGATGACATTTCCAATGAAATGCAGGAAAGTCCTTCAAAGCCAATCCCAGTCCAAAAGTCCACAGCAGACTGAGAAAGGCAGAAAGGAAGGCCGGAGAAAGAAGCGAAGTTGAGAGCCGTGTATCAAGTGAAACCTACAGGACGTCAAAAGTGAACGAAGAGCAGGAAGGACTCCATGTGCCACTACGTCAGGTGTGTGACGATACATCACAGGGGTTACAAACATGGAGTTCGTGGTGATGATGACAATACTACAGGGTGAGCCAAAAAGAAGTACCACGTTTAAAATGTTTATTCTACACAAACGCTACAAGACAAAATGAATTTCATTACGACACAAGACAGGGGATACAAAACTGTGTTTTAGCGATACCCTCTTCAAGACGATTTCTGAACGCTCGCAATCACACGTTTGGCCATTTCAAGGGGAATAGTGGTGATTTCGTGGTGAATGGCGTCCTTGGGGGGTTTCAAGGTTTTGAGGTCGGTGTGTGTAAGCCTTCGACTTCAGATAGAAATCACACAGAGCGAGATCAGGCGAACACGAAGGTTACCTGACACTGCCACGCAGGGAGACATTTTCCGCAAAACTTGCATGGATCTCCACGGCCGGTCATATGAGCAGTTGCTCCAGGCATCCACCACATCCATTTCTTCCAGTTCTCTAGCATTTCAGTTGACTGTTGCTCCCCCTCTCCTCAAAAAACCAAACTGTAACCCACTCACTATGCAGGGGTCTCTGATGAGGTTCACGTGGGTTGGTTTCAGCCCGATAGCGAAAGTTTAGCTTATTTATGCAAGCATTCAAATGGAAATTTGCTTCATTGCCGCATGTGACGCTGGCATCTCGAACAGTTTGCAGAATGTTGGCGCACAGAACTCTATGGCTCTCCCAGTCTCTCTCTGCACAAACCTCATTGTGTATGGTTGGAAATGGAGGTCCTCATGCAAAACCAAAGATGTGTTGGAAATGCTGATGGCAGAACTGCGCTAAACGTCTAGGAGACTGCAAAATGGATGCCCTTACAGCTTGGCTGTTTTCAGCCGTCTGAGGACGGCCTGGAGATTTTCTGTTCAATGTTGCACCTGTCTGTCTAAATTTAGAATTGTTTTCCCCGATTTGGGACGTCACCGTCAGGAGGAATGGTGAAGTGCATTTGGAAGGCGCGTTGCGTAGTGATGATGGATTTGTTATTTCTGAAGAATGCTTTGAACAGCGAAAGCATGGTGTGCACTGGACCAGGGCATGTGGCCGACTCAAAACTACAAGGGGTCGTCTATCAAAGGACCCCCACCGACTTGGCTGCCTCTACCTCTACAACAGCAGCCGGACCACCTGTGCCTCAGAATGGGTCACCCACCTGAAGCGAAGCTAAGCACGTCTGGGTCCAGCCAGGACTTGGATGGGAGACCATCTAAGAAAAGCTTGGGGTGCTGCTGGAGAAGGACAGCGGGGGTGTATGGGGGGGCTCACCCTGTGGTCCGTGTGCGGATCCCAATCCCCCTGTGCTGTAAACACAGCGCCGTCCTTCAGATGAGATGTAAACGCAAGGTGCTATCTCTCTGTCATCATAAAGGATCCCTTGGGCACCTTTTAAAAAGAGCTGGGCTTATGCTCAATATCCTGTCCCACCATGGCCTTGTCCTTCTGGCCCCCCTAATCGTCCCCTGTCTCTAATTGGCTGTCTATCGTACCCCTTCACCACCTAACACCTATACTCTTTAATTACAGGGTGAGGGGACGCTGGCGCACGCATGTTGTTGCCGCTCCTCCCTGTAAACAACACTTTTCGCAAAATTCGCCTAATTCTACACTTTCTTACGTTTGTTTTATTTCTTTTATTGTACGTATAGTTCGTGGATACAGCTGACTCGAATTGTATGGATTTGGCTTATATTTACAGATTTTATGGACTTTACTTTGACTGGGAACAGCTGAGTCTGTGGATCACGGGACGAGAACCTACAAGCATTTCTTTGTGCCTGGCAATCTAGGACCTTGGGATGATCTGTCTCCGTGATTATATTAAATTCGCTTTGCTGATCTGCTCCCGTTTCATCCTACAATACTCTACGACTGGGAACTGATCTGATATTCATACTAATCTGGCTTTTGGCTCCGGGGCGATCACGCCTGAAATTACCAAGCATTACTGTTTGTGGCTGTGTATTGGAACCTCCAACTCCTGCTACCTCCTCATGCTATGCTTTCTGCAGCTTTACTATCGCCGCTCACCTACTCTACCACACCCGCCTGTCCTACCGGTTCCGCTGTGCTGTGCTGCTTCTCCACTGCTATTCAGATAAGTATTGCCCAGTATCATGCTAAAATACTCTCATGACAAACTCCTTCTTATTAAACAGTTTGTCCAGAGCAAATGGTCTAACTGCAACATCCTAAAGGACGCCGGTATTTTGCAGCGCCCGAAATATATACATCGCGGGTCAGGTCGCCGCCAACGCCGGGCTGCGAATGAAAAGACCACCGGCAGCATTTGCTCAGGAATACGCCGTCCTTCTCATTACCCTGGAAATAGAATTGTCGGTGTGCCAAATTTGCATTATGTGGAAATAAACCCTGATTGCGGCTCTGTGCAGAAAGAAGCCTCATTATGTAATATTGCACTGTTTAACTCGAGGTCTCTTAATGGCAAAGCATTGGTGCTGTCAGAACTCATCACTGACACCAAACTTGATATTCTGTGTCTAACGGAGACTTGGCAAAAACCGAATGAATTTGCGTCTCTCACAGAGGCGACTCCTATTGGTTTCACTTTCCACTCAGAGCCTCGCAGCTCAAGACAAGGAGGCGGGCTGGCAGTAATTATCAGAGAAGACTTAAACATTAAAAGAATCCCAATTGACTGCCCATTGTCTTTTGAGTGCCTGGCTCTTAAACTAATAACGGAATCAGGTCCTGTCTCACTCATTGTTCTCTATCGTCCCCCAAAATACAATGCATCCTTCTTATCCGATCTGATTGAACTTTTGACCCACCTAAGCTCTTACTCTCAGAGAATTATGCTTCTTGGTGATTTCAACATCCATATTGACATTACTACATCTAAACTGAGAAATGAATTCCTGTCCGTACTGGACTGTTTTGACTTGACACAACATGTTGATTTTCCAACCCATTCTGGCGGTCATATATTGGACCTGATCTGCACTTCTGGACTATCTGTTGCCAACATTTACAGCACTGATTTGGGACTCTCTGACCATAAAGCAGTATTTTTCACTGTCTCATTACCTATCCCACCTCTTACCTGTAAACGACAAATTTCTTACAGAAACCTTAAAAATATCTGTCCCTCTATCCTTTCTGGATCCATTTCTGATCTTTTACTGTCTGCACCTATTCCACCAACACAAGATAGTTTTGTTGACCACTATAACTCAGCCCTTCACTCAGCATTAGATAAAACAGCTCCTTTAAAACATAAGGAGGTTTCCTTTAAGCGCTCAGCTCCTTGGTATAACTCAGAATTGCGATCTATGAAAGCAGCTGGCCGACGCCTTGAGAGAATGTCACGTAAGACTGGCCTCACCGTGCACATCCAGGCTTTCTCTGACCACCAAAGAGCTTACAGAGAAGCACTAACTTCTGCCAAGAACACCCATTATGGCAGAATAATAGAAAGTGGCCATGATAACCCAAGGGTTTTGTTCTCTGTAGTTAATAAACTACTCGAACCCGCATCTGGTCCAACTACCTCTTCTACTGAAGTCTGTGAGGAATTCCTCCACTTTTTCCGTAACAAAATTAAACATCTAAATAATTCAACTAACATAAATATATCATCTGTTTATATCTCTCCCTGTTTTCCCACTCCATCCAGCTCCTTCTCTAAGTTCTCACCAGTCACCTCTGCGTTTGTTAATAACCTGCTTTGTAAGATGAGGCCGACTACTTGTGTACTGGACCCCATCCCCACCACACTACTTACTGTAAATCCTGCCTTCATGCCATAATCCCGACTGTTACAACAATAATAAACTCATCCCTTGACACTGGCTCCGTGCCACTCACTTTTAAAATTGCTTCTGTAACCCCAATGTTAAAAAAGTCTGGCCTTGATGCTGACAATCTTAACAATTTCCGGCCTATTTCCCACTTACCTTTCCTGTCAAAAGTTCTTGAGCGTGTTGTAGCTTCCCAACTCACCAATTACCTAACCTCTAATAATTTGATGGAACCCTTTCAGTCTGGATTCAGGGCGCGGCACAGCTGTGAAACTGCTCTGCTACGGGTAACCAATGATTTGCTTATGGCAGCAGACTCTGGACAAACTAGCATATTAATTCTGTTAGACCTCAGTGCAGCATTTGACAGTCAGACATGACATCCTACTGTCCAGAATGGAGAACATGCTGGGTATCTCTGGCACTGCCCTCCAGTGGTTCAAGTCCTATCTGAGTGATAGGCAAGTTTGTTAGTCTTGGCAACAGCAGATCCAACTCCGTGCCAGTCACACAAGGAGTCCCTCAGGGCTCTGTCCTTGGTCCTCTGCTTTTCTGTATTTACATGCTTCCCCTTGGCCATATTATCCGTAGTTATGGATTGGGTTATCATTTTTATGCAGATGATACCCAGCTCTACTTCAATGTTAAAAGTGGAACTTCATCAGAGCTTTCTCAGCTCACAACCTGCCTTAGTGAAATTAAAACCTGGATGGAGCAGAACTCTTTAAAATTAAATTGCAATAAAACTGAACTCCTGCAAATTGGGACTAAAATGCAACTTAATAAAATGAGCTCCTTCCCAGTCCATCTTGGCAGTGATCTCATCAGACCTGCCTCTACTGTAAAAAATCTTGGTGTCATTTTTGATTCCTCCCTCACTTATTCCACCCACATAAATCACATTAAGAAACTTTCTTACTTTCACCTCCATAACATATCCCGTGTTCGCTCCTTCCTCTCCTTCTCTAATGCTGAGAAACTTGTCCATGCTTTTATCACATCCCGCATCGATTATTGTAATTCCCTACTGGCAGGTGCCCCTTCTAATCTTATATCACAGCTCCAGCTTATTCAAAACTCAGCTGCAAGAGTCCTTACTCGAACCAGCAGCAGCGAGCACATCACACCCATCCTGCTCCGTCTTCACTGGCTCCCTGTGTCTTACAGAATTGAATATAAAATCCTACTAATAACCTACAAAGCTTTAAATAACCTCACGCCAAACTACATCAGTGACCTCCTCCATCACTATGTGCCTGCCCGCCCACTAAGGTCCTCTGATTCTGGCCATCTTGTTGTGCCCCTCACTAATCTACACTCCATGGGTGACAGGGCCTTCAGCTGTATAGTGCCCAGACTCTGGAATGACCTACCAAAATTAATCAGGTCAGCTGACTCCATGAATTCCTTTAAAAAACAACTCAAAACTCATCTGTTCAGGAAGGCTTTTAGCTCTATTTGACTTTATTACCTTTCTCTCAGTTTACATCTCTGTCAAGATGCCAATGTAACCTGTATGTGTGTGTGAGACCATCAATTATGTTGTCTGTTTTTTTTTTCAGAATTTACTGTCTTAATCTTCTTTATTTATTTATCTGGTTTGTACAATGCTATATACTGTATATTCTGCCGTTCTTTATTATATTCTGTAAGTGCCTTGAGCATGGGAAAGGCGCTATATAAATAAAATGTATTATTATTATTATTAACAGCTCATGTGTGGTGTAAAAATGGCTGCCATGGCATCATGCAGGTGGGTGCTGCACATTGGTGGTGGTCGGAGTGGCTCCCCTCTATCTGTGTAAAAGGCGTCCTATTAATGTTAATTAATTACTCCGACTGTAACAGGCTCTACTACACAATTCTAATTACAGGCAGTATGGCTTTCATGTCAATTAAAAATGGAGCGTCCTTTGAGTTCAGCACTCTATGACACTATTTGCATTACTGTGCGTTTTAAAAGGCCTTTAAAAATGAAGATCAGGACAACGACTGACACACAGACCGGCGTAATAACTCGAACAACAGAATCCATTTTTTTAATCAGTTAATATATAAAATGAGCTAATGATAAATAATAAATATTATTATTACTTTATAGTTACTATACATTTGTTACTAACATTTGTGAATTTCCCCTTGGGATTAATAAAGTATCTATCTATCTAAATATACTTGCAGATAAGTCGGGGCTTGATTTTACCATAAAATTTGATATTTTATAATGTCTGTCGTATAAGTTGAACGTGGAAAACTCACACTATTGGTCCAAGAGATTCTGATATGCTAACACCTGAGAGAGGAACCACGGAGCACACGGCCTTTGTTATTCTGTGTATTGAGCCTACGGGACCACGTGGTAATACCCAAACTATTCCAAAGTGACATTTGCAACGTTTTGTGATTCTCACCCTCATACACCTTTATCATAAGAGCATCCCTTATCTACGATGGAGCGTTCGATCAGAAGAAAATATGAAGCTGGTTTTTAATTAAAAGTCGTTGAAGTGGCGAAAGAAATTGGTAACTGCGCTGCTGCAACAAAATTCAATGCATCTGAGAAACTGGGGCGAAATTGGAGGAGGCAAGAAGATGTAAAATAAATAAATAAATAATAAGTGTTGTATTTTTGAACAGGCATATAAGTTGGGGTCTGATTTTATGATCGATTTTACCCGACTTATACACGAGTATATACGGTAATTGTAAAAAAGTAAAACAAAATGCTCAGTAGCACAGCACATCTGTGGGTTTCTTATTTTATTTTTGCATTATAAATTTCACTGAAGTCCTTCTGTGCTTTGCCTATAGGACACTAACGGTGAAGTGACAGGCCTGCTGGGTCCTTATTGTCCCCATGAACAGAGTGGCCAACTAATGGGGTGCCAGAACTGAATGAACTTCACCCATCAGTTATGTTTCAGCCTGTCTTCTCCCGGGTTTCAAGTGTAGTTCTTGTTATTATTTAAATACGAGGGACATTCAAACAGTTTCCGCACTTTTTCATAACTGAATTTGAGAAACAAATGACATCACTTTTCTCCGTAGTCACCTTCGCTTGTCATGCAATTTTCCCCAGCGTCATACCAACTTTTTAATGCCCAATTACTCCTCCTTCCGCCTTCACCGTTTCCAACGAAAATATAAAAGTGCGGAAACTTTTTGAGCGTCCCTCGTATAATTTTGTTATCTTCAGTCATAAATTCTGGTTTTGGTTACGTTCTGTGTAGTTTTTATTATAATTTTTCAGTGTTATGTTATGTTTCTCCTCCAGCCTCCTATATGTGGAGCCAAGGGAGGCAGGGCCACCAGAGGAGGCCACAGTTGTCTAAAAGGTTGCCCTGAAGCTTTGGCCCTGCGTTTTTGAATTTGATTTTTGTTTCGTGTTACGGTTCTTATCATTTTACTGGCTGTGACCGCTGCTTCAATTTAACACGCTGACTACTAAATAGAGTGGTACCTCTGGTCATGACCATAATTCATTCCAAAACTCTGGACGCGACCTGAACGCAATTTCCCCATAAGATTATATGTAAATATGATAAATCCGTTCCAGACAGTACCAACTGCATGTAAATTTATTTTAAAGATTTTTAAGCACAAAAAGCCACTTAAAGAAGGATTTTTTCTTTCAGCAAATCACCATGAATCTTCCTGGCTTTCTTGTATATGATCGCCTCGCTTACGCTATCCACTGCAAGTTGCTTTCGTTCAGCCACACTAGCAACAGTTTTTCCACCTCTTCCAGCACTTGAGGCCTCTGCTTGGTTAACATTAGAACTTATTTTGCAAAAAGTTAGCTGCTTTAATGGCATCTTTCTTCTTTAGAAGAGTCGAAATCATACATTTCGACTTCTTGTACTCGGCGGTAAGATCGGTAACACGAAAGCAACGCTCATACTTTTCAATGATTTCTTTCTTTAACTGGATTTCAGTTTTATTTGAACCTTTCTTCTTGCCAACATTACCACTCCGCATTTGCTTTATGGCTGTGGTTAATTGCAAAATTAATGCTAGCACTTAAGAGTTCACAGCGAATGCACGCACGTCTGACCGAGAACGATGTACAGGGAAAGACTTTGTTAGGCCCTAAATACGCAAACAAAAGAAAATGGGAAACTGAGAATGGCAAATTATTGGCGTGTACGAACTGGAAGGGAAACTGGCCGCCAGTGTTCTTGTTCGCCACCACAGCGTGTCGTTATGAACAGATGCAAAATTTTGGCAAACTTTTTCATCGTAACCCGATTTGTACGTGTTTGGAAACGTTCGTGACCAGAGAATCTACTGTACGAGTAAACTGTTAGTAGGTGATCTACAGATGGGCGCCACCTACAGGTTATCTTTTAAAAATCCTCTTGGGGGGCTGTAGTATCCAATATGAGCATATCTGGGAGTAACACACGTAAATGGAGGATAACGGACGTCTGAAATATAAATGAAACGTCAGCATGGCATCACAGAGCAGAATATTTCACTTTGGGGGTGTCCGTTCGTTTTTTTCCCTGTTTAGTTAAAATTTAGATAACTTAATTTTTCACAAATATAACTGACATCTGTAGGACCACAACCACCTGAATGGCTCTCAACAATGAGCTTCTCCCCACTATGAGGTTCAAATGGAAACTGCGGCAGCCGTGAATTGTGGGAGATCCAACTTGTCAGACCTGACCTGAGCAGAAGGAAATTTGCGGTTCTGTGCACCGACTACGAGAAAACCCAAAGAGGAATTTTAGAATTTAAGAGAAAAAATAATTTTTGGCGAGTTTTGCTCAATACCAAAATGCGTTTAATTAGCACATTAATGACCCCCTGATTTTATATTGGCACCTTAGTTCCTGACGCCACTTTCTAGTTTTTGCTTTATACGGCTACTTTTTGCTGCTTTCCTTGCCTTTCTTTTTGCGATTCCTTCTTTGAATTCTATAAAATCAACTTTAAAATTTTGAAAGAACGGATTATTATTTATTCGGGACCTGAGGCTTAACACCATCGTGGCCATGTTCTGAATGGTGCTTTGATTTATGAGGGTCTTTACTCCCATCTTGGGCCTGTGTAAGTGGGAGGCCTGCTGTTTGGGTTGGGGTTCAGGTCAGAGCGCAGCACTCCACTCACCTTTGAGACATTATAAGGAAACACCACGATGTCCTGCTGTTCTCCCAAAATCCACCAGCTGCTCTGCATTACATGAAACTGCCAGAGGACCACCTTCAATTACGATTCACCTCAGTGGTCACATTCAGACACAGCGCGAATGGGACATGGGACACAACTGACCTGGTTTGGCAGGCTGGCCAGAAGGTAAAGCACGAAGTCTCCAACCCACTGGATGAGCTGCTGAAGGGACTGCAGCGTGGAAGCATCTAAGACAAATTCGTCTGTCTTCAGGCTGATCATCACCTTGTCGATATCTGAGAAACGGAAACAGAAAGTTAAACTGGTCAGAACAACTCCAAGACACGACACCCTCTGACTTTAATGGACACGTGTGGTTATTTTAAACCAAACTCCCCAGCTTTATTTGGACAGCTACTGTCTCTGCTAGTCTTGACCAGCAGCCAACAGCATTTCAGAAGAGGTTGTCCACCTGAAGCTAAGCACGGTCAGGCCCAGCCAGAACTTGGGTGGGAGACCATCTAGGAAAAGCTTGGGTTTGCTGCTGGAAGAAGTGTTGGTGAGGCCAATAGGGGGCGCTTACCCTGTGGTCTCTGAGTGACTCCTAATGCCCTCCTGGAGTGGTAGGGACATTGTGCTGTCAAAATGGCGCCGTCCTTTAGAAGAGATGTAAAACCGAAGTCCTGACACTCTGTGGTCATCAAATTGACTTTTCATATTGACAAGAACTTGTTTTATGTATGTGCACACACCACACCACACTGTATGAAAATGGGACGTAGTGCCTTGCTGGACAGTGTGGCGGACGGCCGGGGCCCATGCCCGGCCGGGACTCCCCTTCTGTATATGATCCGGGGGGACAACCATGGGCAGCACGACATCTTCCAAAGAATGCTTGGTGGCAGCCCCCCTGGGTTGCATTGGGGCCACAGGCATGGAATTTCAGGACTCGGCCCTGTTGGGCTCCGTGGCCACCACCAGGGGGAGCTGCACGGCCTCCTAAGCCCACATGGGCGGTTCTTACGCCACACCCGGAAGTGCAGACAGATGCAGGTCATCAAACTGTAAGAATTATGTTTCTGGACTTCTCTAGCGCCTTCAACATCATCTCACCTCTGTTCCTTAGGGACAAGCTGACAGATGGGAGTAGATTCATACCTGGTGGCATCTTACAAACAGACCTCAGTATGTGCGTCTCGGGAACTGCAGGTCTGACATTGTGGTCAGCAGCACAGGAGCGCCACAGGGGACTGGACCTTCTCCGGTCCTGTTCAGCTTGTATACGAGGGTTGTTTCATAAGTTTTGAGACTTTTTTTAAATAGATCCAACATGGTTTGGTCAATTCCAAAGAAAATTTTTACTCACATAACCTCGTCATTTGGCAACACTTCAGTGCTGTTCAACATACTCTCCCCAGATTTCAATGCACTTTTTCATGCGATAAATCCAACAATCAAAACAGTGACGAAAATCAGTTTCAGTCAGTTGGTCAAGCTGCTCTTCCACCGCAGAAATGAGGCTGTTCCTGTCCTCAAAATCCATTCCTTTCAGCTCCTTCTTCACCGTCGGGAACAGCCAGAAGTCACAGGGTGCCAAATCTGGTGAATAAGGGGGCGGATGAAGGACTTCAATCCCAGATTTGGCGAGGAACTCAACAGTTTTGTTTGACTTGTGAGGCGGCGCGTTGTCATGGTGAAGGATGAAGTTTTTCAAGGTGCGATTAGGGCGACCTCTAGTGAGATTTTTGAAAACTTCTGGAAGGCACAGGGTTGTGAAGACATCAGAGTTCATCGTCGTGCGTTCAGGACGTGGAACTGAAGCAATAATTTTTTTGTAGCCAAAAAAGACGGCAAACATGGTCCTCTTGGCTGACCTTTGGCGCCTGGCATTCAGTGGAGGAAGGCAACCTTTTGGACCCCACTTGGAGCTCTTTTTCTCATCTCCATCTGTAGCTGGGTGGGCCAAAAATTTATTAGAAGATGTGAAGGGATTGTAGAACAATAGAAAAAAATGTCATCCGCCTCCGATGACGGCAAGTGACCGAGTCTCAAAACTTATGAAACAACCCTCGTACATCGGACTTCCAATACAACTCAGAGTCTTACCACGTGCAAAAGTTCTCTGACGACACTGCTATCATGGGCTGCATCAGGAGTGGGCAGGAGGAGGAGTATAGGAACCTAATCAAGGACATTGTTAAATGGTGCGACTCATACCACCTACACCTGAACACCAGCAAAACCAAGGAGCTGGTGGTGGATTTTAGGAGGCCCAGACCCCTCATGGACCCCGTGATCATCAGAGGTGACTGTGTGCAGAGGGTGCAGACCTATAAATACCTGGGAGTGCAGCTGGATGATAAATTAGACTGGACTGCCAATACTGATGGTCTGTGCAAGAGAGGACAGAGCTGACTATACTTCCTTAGAAGGCTGGCGTCCTTCAACATCTGCAATAAGATGCTGCAGATGTTCTATCAGACGGTTGTGGCGAGCGCCCTCTTCTATGCGGTGGTGTGCTGGGGAGGCAGCGTAAAGAAGAAGGACGCCTCACGCCTGGACAAACTGGTGAGGAAGGCAGGCTCTATTGTAGGCACGGAGCTGGATAGTTTGACATCTGTGGCAGAGCGACGGGCGCTGAGCAGACTCCTGTCAATTATGGAGAATCCACTGCATCCACTGAACAGGATCATCTCCAGACAGAGGAGCAGCTTCAGCCACAGACTGCTGTCACCGTCCTGCTCCACTGACAGACTGAGGAGATTGTTCCTCCGTCACACTATGTGACTCTTCAATTCCACCCGGGGGGGTAAACGTTAATGTTATACAAAGTTATTGTCTGTTATACCTGCATTGTTATCACTCTTTAATTTAATATTTTCTTTATCAATATGCTGCTGCTGGAGTATGGGAATTTTCCCTTGGGATTAATAAACTATTTATCTATCTATAATATAGTTCCTTTCATATCTATCTATCAGACCTTCGTGCCGCCCGATCTCACAAAACAATGCTAGGAAGTACATGTGACTGATTAATAAACTGTTTAAGACGAATAACTGACAAATGGCCTGTTAGTGCAAAACAGCAGGACCCCGAGCTCAAGCATGAAGTGAAGAGAAGGCAGCCGTCTCCCTACCTGTGTCCGTGTTTTTAGCGCAGATCTCCGACAGCCTTTCCCCGGGACTCTTGTCGGGCGTGTTGAGCAGGTGTGGCCTCAGCAGGGACTTGAGCGTCGAACTGATGGCAATGAGCAGCAGCTTGGCGTGATAATCGCAGGCTCTGGCCATGGTGGCGTTGGACAGTTTGCACAGCGATGCCTTCATGGCTACAATCCTAGTTGATAAGACCTGAGGGGTGGAGAAGCGTTGAGAATCACAGGACGTATGCAGCAGCTACAAGTCTTCCCCAAATAAAGAGCACACTGCACCAGTCTTAGCGCCATAGCACTGGTGGCCAGTGCCCTTTAGAACTGAATTTAAAATACTCTTCATAACACACAGGACTCTGAATAATCTCACTCTGTCGTACCTTCTGGGGTCTCCGTCTCCCTACACTCCTCAACTAAAACCATCATATCCATTTCATAATCCAACCCGCTATAACCTAACACAGGGTCACGGGGGTCTGCTGGAGCCAATCCCAGCCGGCACAGGGTGCAAGGCAGGAACAAACCCCGGGCAGGGCGCCAGCCCACCGCAGGCTAAAAACATTGGTTTGCTTATCATTCACAGAACCGAGTGTAAAAATAACGGGCGACATTTTGCTCTAAAAGGTTAACATACTTTACAGTCAGAGCTGAAGAACACTGAAGCACATCTAAAAACTCACCACTGTAATGGGGCCTTTTCAAATTTATTACTTTTTTTGAAGCATTTATAAAAGACAAGACTAACCGTCCCCCACGGCCCTGCCCACATAGTAGTGAAACAGGATAAACTTTAAAAATCAATGGGGAAAAAAAGTCATAATTTGTATTGAGAAGAATTTCTATTGATAGTTTTCATATCCGAGGGCCTCTTGATATCCAATATTTTTAGTTTTGCTATTAGGGGCGAGAATGTAGCACTGATCTCTTTGCCAAAAATGTATAAAGTTGGCAAGGTATCTATGGCCAAGCGGAAGGTACAGTAGGTATGCTCCAATGTTAAACGTTGGCACTGTATCTGATCCGTGTACAGCTCTGACAGGAGAGTGTCCCCTGCATGGGAAGAAAAGCACATGGCCGTGATATCTCTGCCAATGAGCCGCTACCCTCTAAAACACACAGAGCTCTGATCTCTCTCTCAAAAACGTCAAACGTTACTCCTTAATCTCTAGATGATAACGTCTGCTGAACAAACAGGTATCGCTAGCTAAGCAGAGGTGAGGTGCGCTCCAACACATGGCGAGAGGCAGAGCATCGCAAACAGAGGCTGGTGCGTGAGTGAGGCGGTCCCGTGTCCCCCTCTCCTCGGCCTGTAGCCTCTCTCTCAGATTTGAGCAAATAAGTTGGTGCCGCAACTGAACTGTGAGTCTTAGTGCGATGAGAGAAATCGTAAAATCAACCGAAATGTTCAAGCAAATTATAGAAAAAAAACCCATCTACATCTGTGAAGTAGCTCTCTCATGAAAAGCGGAGACAGATGTTGGATTTTATAAATAGACTAGCTGTCCCCCGCGGCTCCGCCCAAGTAGTAGTGAAACAGGACAAACTATAAAAATCAATAAACAAACCGGTATCACTGGCTAAGCAGAGGCAAGCTGCGCTCCAACATGTGGAGACAGGTAGATCGGCTCAAACAGAGGCTGGCGTGGGCGTGAGGAGGGTCCTGCCCAGCTCTCCACTCCTGACGTCACACTTCACCCTCCCCTCGGCCTGCAGCCTCTGTCTTTGGGATTCGTGCAAATAAATCACTCCTGCAAGGGAACTCTGATTCTTAGTGTAATGAGGGAAGTCACAAAATCAACTGGAATGTTCCAGCAAATTCTAGAAAAAACCCGATCTAAATCCGTGAACTAGTTCTCTCATGAAAAGCAGACTGACAGACAGACACTGGATTTTTATATCTATCTATCATATAGTGCCTTTCATCTCTCTCTCTATATATATATATATATATATATATATATATATATATATATATATATATATATATATATATATATATATATATATATATATTATACACACACATTATATTATTATATATTTATATACATACACACATATACATATACATTTACATACATACATACATAGTGGAACCTCGGTTTGCGAGCATAATTCGTTCCGGAAACGTGCTCGCAGTCCAAAGCACTCGTATATCAAAGTGAATTTCCCCATAAGAAATAATGGAAACTCAGATGATTTGTTCCACAACCCAAAACTATTCATATAAAAATGATTAATACAAAATATAAAGTAAAAATACATAAAACAAATTAACCTGCACTTTACCTTTAAAAAAGAATCATGGCTGGTGTGAGTGAGTTTCTAAACTCTTGTAGGATTGCACCCAATGGGACGACACGCGGAAGAGCGTCCCAAAGCAATTGCAGTCTCCCAGCGCTGCAGCAGTTCGCTGTAAAAGTGAATCTGGGTGATACAAGTAACAAGGAACATTATAAATGTGCAAGGCACAGTATTACTTGGCCACAGTCCTGCCTGACTGCTGTGTCTGTGTATTGGAGAGTGGCAGATCCCGCTACAATAAATAACTGCGCTGTTGCTGTTTCAAGCTGAATAAAGCTGGTGTTGCTAAAGTACTGAGACTCAGCTTCTTGTTTTGGGGTGCAAGACGGGGACTCGCACGTCACAGCACACACACACACACAGTCACAATGTTAATGCTGTAGTAAACAGTATACGCATGTACGGATGCTGACTATATGAGTGAGGCACGCCAACTGAGCCCGAGAATGGGAGATGATTACCCACAATCCCGCAGCGAGAGAGAGAAGAACCATCAGCTCAGTTGTGATCACATGACACTCAGCAGACAAAGCGTATACATACTACTCGTACTGCAAGACCTCGCTCGTTTATCAAGTAAAAATTTATGAAAAATTTTAGCATGTCTTGCAAAACACTCGTAAACCAAGTTATTTGCAAACTGAGGTTCCACTGTATGTATATATATATATATATATATATATATATATATATATATATATATATATATATTTTTTTTTTCATTAATTCATTACTTTCATATAGCACTTTCTCAGTACTCAAAGCGCTCTCCACACAGGGAGGACCCGGGAAGCGAACCCACAATCTTCCACAGTCTCCTTACTGCAAAGCAGCAGCACTATATTATATATTAATATTATAAATATATATACAGTACTGTGCAAAAGTATTAGGCAGGTGTGAAAAAATGCTGTAAACAAAGAATGCTTTCAGAAATGGAAGTATTAATCATTTATTTTCATCAATCAACAAAATGCAGCGAATGAACAAAAGAGAAATCTAAATCAAATCAATATTTGGTGTGACCACCCTTTGCCTTCAAAACAGCATCAATTCTTCTAGGTCCACTTGCACACAGTTTTTGAAGGAACTTGGCTGGCAGGTTGTTCCAAACATCTTGGAGAACTAACCCCAGGTCTTCTGTGGATGTCGGCTTCCTCAGGTCCTTCTGTCTTTTCATGTAATCCCAGACACACTCGATGATGTTGAGAGCAGGGCTCTGTGGGGGCCATACCATCACTTCCAGGACTTCTTGTTCTTCTTTACGCTGAAGATAGTTCTTAATGACTTTGGCTGTATGTTTGGGGTCGTTGTCCTGCTGCAGAATAAATTTAGGGCCAATCATACGCCTCTCTGATGGTATTGCATGATGGATAAGTATCTGCCTGTATTTCTCAGCATTGAGAACACCATTAATCCTGACCAAATCTCCAACTCCATTTGCAGAAATGCAGCCCCAAACGTTCAAGGAACCTCCACCATGCTTCACTGTTGCCTGCAGACACTCATTATTGTACCGCTCTCCAGCCCTTCGACGAACAAACTGCCTTCTGCTACAGCCAAATGTTGACTCATCAGTCCAGAGCACCTGCTGCCATTTTTCTGCACCCCAGTTCCTATGTTTTCGTGCATACTTGAGTCGCTTGGCCTTGTTTCCACATTGGAGGTATGGCTTTTTGGCTGAAACTCTTCCATGAAGACCACTTCTGGCCAGACTTCTCCGGACAGTAGATGGGTGTACCTGGGTCCCACTGGTTTCTGCCAGTTCTGAGCTGATGGCACTGCTGGACATCTTCCGATTTCGAAGGGTAATAAGCTTGATGTGTCTTTCATCTGCTGCACTAAGTTTCCTTGGCTGACCACTGCCTCTACGATCCTCAACGTTGCCCGTTTCTTTGTGCTTCTTCAAAAGAGCTTGAACAGCACATCTTGAAACCCCAGTCTGCTTTGAAATCTTTGTCTGGGAGAGACCTTGCTGATGCAGTAGAACTACCTTGTGTCTTGTTGCTGTGCTCAATCTTGCCATGACATGAAACTGTCTTCCACAACCTCACCTTGGTAGCAGAGTTTGGCTGTTCCTCACCCAGTTTGAAGCTGTTTCTGTTTCAGTTAATGACTGTGTTTCAACCTACGTGTGACACTGATGATCATCAGCACCTGTTTGGTAGAATTGGTGGATCAGACACCTGACTAGAATCCTACAAAATCCCTGACTTTGTGCAAGTGGACCTCTAAGAATTGATGCTGGTTTGAAGGCAAAAGGTAGGAACACCAAATATTGATTTGATTTAGAGTTTTCTTTTGTTCGCTCATCTTTGCATTTTGTAAATTGATAACAATAAACAATCATTATTTATATTTCTGAAAGCATTCTTTGTTTACAGCATTTTTTTCACACCTGCCTAAAACGTTTGCACAGTACTGTATGTGTGTATATATATATATATATATATATATATATATATATATAATACTAGCCATCCCCCTGTGGCTTTGCCCACGTATTAGTGAAACGGGAAAGTGAGGAGGCCCGCCCGGCTCCCGACATCACACTCCTCCCCTCGGCCCACAGCCTCCATCTCACATTAGAGTGAATATATCGCTCCTGCAAGCAAACTCTGATTCTTAGCACAGAGAAGTCAAAAAATCAACCGGAATGCTCAACCAAATTCTAGAGAAAAAAAAAAAAAAAGATCTAAATCTGTAAAGTAGTTCTGTCGTTCACCAACTACGCGGAGTTAAGGTTATGCCCCAAGGCTGACATGCGAGTGAGGAGGGCCTGATGAGTCTCTCTCGGATTCGCACTAATAAATCGGTACCGCAATCGAACTATGATATGATGAGAAAGTTGCAAAATTAACGGAATGTTATAGAAAATTATAGAAAAAAAAACCAGATCTAAATCCGGTAAGTAGTTCTCTCGTGAAAAGCAGACAGACAGACAAACGGGTCTAAAAAACTATAAGAAATTTCACGCTTGGACCACGAAATTTTTAAAACCGTTTCTTAGCGAGCACCAATGGGCCATTTCGAATATCAAGTCCTTGTGGTTCGGGAGATTTTGTGATGAGCGAGTCAGTGGTGTTTGGCTTTTATATATTATATATAGATTAAGGATCAACAGCAGCCCCTTCAACATGGTGCAGATGAAGTCAGAATTTTGCCCGTCAGACTGTCCTGGAACTGAAGCTCGTTAAATGATTTTAATGACCTCTTGCATATGTTCATATGTGCACTTGGCACCAGGACACCCTAGGCCTCAGTTCGATGATCGACTTTGTGGTCGTGTTGTCGGACTTGCGGCCACATGTCTTGGACACTCGGGTGAAGAGAGGGGCGGAGCTGTCAACTGATCACCACCTGGTGGTGAGTTGGCTTCAATGGTGGGGGAGGATGCCGGTCAGGCGTGGTAGGCCCAAACGTGTTGTGAGGGTCTGCTGGGAACGTCTGGCAGAGCCCCCTGTCAGAAGTAGCTTCAACTCCCACCTCCGGCAGAACTTCGACCACATCCTGAGGGAGGTGGGGGACATTGAGTCCGAATGGGCCATGTTCCGTGCCTCTATTGTTGAGGCAGCTGACCGGAGCTGTGGCCGTAAGGCGGTCGGTGCCTGTCGTGGCGGCAATCCCCGAACCCGCTGGTGGACACCGGCGGTGAAGGATGCCGTCAAGCTGAAGAAGGAGTCCTACAGGACCCTTTTGTCCTGTGGGACCCCGGAGGCAGCTGATAGGTACCGGCAGGCCAAGCGGAATGCGGCTTTGGTGGTTGCTGAGGCAAAAATTCGGGCGTGGGAGGAGTTTGGGGAGGCCATGGAGAATGACTTTCGGACGGCTTCGAGGAGATTCTGGTCCACCATCCGGCGTCTCAGGAAGGGGAAGCAGTGCAGTGTCAACACTGTATATGGTGGGGATGGTGTGCTGCTGACCTCGACTCGGGATGTTGTGGGTCGGTGGGGGGAATACTTCGAAGACCTCCTCAATCCCATTAACATGCCTTCCAATGAGGAAGCAGAGCCTGGGGACTCAGAGGTGGGCTCCCCCATCTCTGGGACTGAGTCACCGAGGTGGTCAAAAAACTCCTTGGTGGCAGGGCCCCGGGGGTGGATGAGATACGCCCAGAGTTCCTCAAGGCTCTGGATGTTGTAGGACTGTCTTGGCTGACACGCCTCTGCAACATCGCATGGACATCAGGGACAGTGCCTCTGGATTGGCAGACCGGGGTGGTGGTCCCCCTCTTTAAGAAGGGGGATCGGAGGGTGTGTTCCAACTACAGAGGGATCACACTCCTCAGCCTCCCTGGAAAAGTCTATTCAGGGGTCCTGGAGAGGAGGGTCCGTCGGATAGTCGAGCCTCGGATTCAGGAGGAACAGTGTGGTTTTCGTCCTGGTCGCGGAACAGTGGACCAGCTCTATACCCTTAGCAGGGTCCTGGAGGGTGCATGGGAGTTTGCCCAACCAGTCTACATGTGTTTTGTGGACTTAGAAAAGGCATTCGACCGTGTCCCTCGGGGAATCCTGTGGGGGGTACTCCGAGAGTATGGGGTACCGGCCCCCCTGATAAGGGCTGTTCAGTCCCTGTACGATCAGTGCCAGAGCTTGGTCCGCATTGCCGGCAGTAAGTCGAAACCGTTTCCAGTGAGAGTTGGACTCCGCCAGGGCTGCCCTTTGTCACCGATTCTGTTCATAACTTTTATGGACAGAATTTCTAGGCGCAGCCAGGGTGTTGAGGGGGTCCGGTTTGGTGGGCTCAGGATTGGGTCACTGCTTTTTGCAGATGATGTTGTCCTGTTTGCTTCATCAGGCCGTGATCTTCAGCTCTCTCTGGATCGGTTTGCAGCCGAGTGTGAAGCGGCTGGGATGAGAATCAGCACCTCCAAATCCGAGACCATGGTCCTCAACCGGAAAAGGGTGGAGTGCCCTCTCAGGGTTGGTAGCGAGATCCTGCCCCAAGTGGAGGAGTTGAAGTATCTCGGGGTCTTGTTCACGAGTGAGGGAAGAATGGAGCGTCAGATCGACAGGCGGATCGGTGCGGCATCCGCAGTAATGCGGGTGTTGCATCGGTCTGTCGTGGTGAAAAAGGAGCTGAGCCGCAAGGCGAAGCTCTCAATTTACCAGTCGATCTATGTTCCTACCCTCACCTATGGTCATGAGCTATGGGTAATGACCGAAAGAACGAGATCGCGAATACAAGCGGCTGAAATGAGTTTCCTCCGCAGGGTGTCTGGGCTTTCCCTTAAAGATAGGGTGAGAAGCTCAGTCATCCGGGAGGGGCTCAGAGTAGAGCCGCTGCTCCTCCGCATCGAGAGGAGTCAGATGAGGTGGCTCGGGCATCTGATCAGGATGCCTCCTGGACGCCTCCCTGGTGAGGTGTTCCAGGCACGTCCAACCGGGAGGAGGCCCCGGGGAAGACCCAGGACACGCTGGAGGGACTATGTCTCTTGACTGGCCTGGGAACGCCTCGGGATTCTCCCGGAAGAGCTAGAAGAAGTGGCCAGGGAGAGGGAAGTCTGGGCATCTCTGCTCAAGCTGCTGCCCCCGCGACCCGACCTCGGATAAGCGGGAGACAATGGATGGATGGATGGACCTCTTGCATAGCCCCGGATCTGCTTCTTCGTGACCCTGGACCACCTTCAGCCCCAAGATGTCTCCTAAAAAGCAGTGCTAGTAAAACAAACACAAACATCTCAAGATGGATGAATGGCGGCATACATTCACCCAAGCTGCGCTCACCTGCTGAAGGGCCTGGTTTTGCCGCATGTACTCCTCGTGCAGTTTATCCACAAGATTGTGGACCATGTTTGGCTGGACGTGCAACAAGATGTCCCACCAGTCATAACCAGTTACCATGCAGTACTCGAGTAGAAAAAGAAGGTGGCGTAGCGACGTGTTCATATCCAGCGTGTGGCCCATAGATGGGGACACCCTCAGCATGTGCAACTGAAACAGACAGAAACCAAACCATCAGGCCAACCTCTTGGCTAAAGGATAGCATTTGTGATCCTAACTGCTGTCATTTCCAAGGACAAGAGGACTTGCTCACTCACAACTAAACAAAAACAGTCTGGGATTTTTGACATTTCTATGGAATCTCTTTACCTTGCCGTGGTTGTCTATGCCAATGAGAGCCAGTGATGTCCATGACAGCTGAAGGGCCTTAAAATGGACCAACACACCAGTGGCCCGTGACCTTTTGATTGCCGGTTCGTCACGCTGAGAGGCAGGCGATGTCAACATGCCCATCACCTGGAGCGAGAGGCGGTGAACGATCTGAATGCTGCCGTCATGAAAGGCCAGAGCCAAGCCTGAAAGATCAACATGAAAACCGTGATGAAGCCCCTTTGAGTGACTGTGCTGTAGTTGAACCCTGGGGTGGTCAGAGTGAAGAGATAAGACTGGCAGTGACTACACAATAAAAAGTGAGAAATTCAAACTGACACTGAAACAAACCCGCTTCTAACTTTTATATTCTCTAAACAATTCCAGCACCCCCAAGGACCTCAGAGCAGCTGTTTTAACTTCATACATTCATGAAGGCCTTGGAGGGGCTAATCCTGAAACTGATCTGCCCCCTGGTTCCACACCAACCTGATGCTTTGCAGTTTGCCCACCAGGCACACGCAGGTCTCTGATCTCCGGGCCATACAAAGTCTACTCCCACCAGGACAAAGCTAGCACCACAGTCAGGAGCATGACCTTCGATTTCTCCAGCACTTTTAATATCATTCTGCCTCACAGACTTGATACACAGATTAGCGCTATCCACCTTGATGCCCCCTCAGTCTCCTTAGATTATGGACTACCTGACCAACAGACATCTGTTTGGGAGGCCCAGGGGCTCTGAGTCACAGATGGTGATGTGTAATGCTATGGCACCTCAGGGATCCATCTGGTCTCTCTTCTGGTTTATCTTCTACACAAGGGGCATCCAGTATGATGCCAGCTCTTGGCATCTACAGAAATGCATCGCAGGTTGCATTTAAAATGAAGATGAGTCGGAGTACAGGAGGCAGGTGGAGGACTTTATCTTGTGGTGCAAGGAAGACCAACTGTAGCTCTGCATCAACAAGACGGAAGAATCAGTGGTGGGCATCATGTCAAGGAGCCCGGGGGGGAAACGTGGAAGTGGTGCACAGCTAAAAGTACCTGGGGATCTGTATCAACAGCATACTGGACTGGTCCGATACCACAGTGGCACTGAACCAGAAGGGCTGGAGAAGACTGGACTCCCCGAGGAGGCTCAGGTCTTGTGATGTGAACAGCAAGATGCTGGAAATGCGCTACCAGATGTTGTGATGTGAAATTTTGCTTACAAGTTGATAAATATTTTGTATGTCTTTATTTGTAACTTAGACAAAGTAATGTAATATTAGTATTACATTATTGATAATAACAGCAATGGTTTAAGAACCCTTTACCCCCTTTAAGGAATGAGTTTGTAATTCTATGACAGGGTTGGGGTAAAGTGCCTAAAACAAGTTTGGCTAAGACTCTTCTGCTAAAGTCTCTCCGTCAACACCCACAGGAAAGCCAGGCTGCCCAACTGCCAAGCTTTACCTTAACACCTGGTTTGGAGGGTGGCAGGTGTGAAGATGTTCTATCCCCCCTCCATTGGTCTGAAGTATGGCTGTTTGGAACTGTCCCAACCCACCGCTGTTACTTCAGGGGGGTTCTGTCCTGGGGACCCGCCTTTTCGTTATTTACCTCCTTCCCCTCAGTAACATCCATCCATCCATTTTCCAACCCGCTGAATCCGAACACAGGGTCACAGGGGTCTGCTGGAGCCAATCCCAGCCAACACAGGGCACAAGGCTGGAACCAATCCCGGGCAGGGTGCCAACCCACCACAGGACACACACAAACACACACCAAGCACACACTAGGGCCAATTTAGAATCACCAATCCACCTAACCTGTATGTCTTTGGACTGTGGGAGGAAACCCACGCAGACATGGGGAGAACATGCAAACTCCACGCAGGGAGGACCCGGGAAGCGAACCCAGGTCCCCAAACTGCGAGGCAGCAGCGCTACCCACTGCGCCACCATGCCGCACTCAGTAATATCTTTCATAAATATAACATTTACTTCCACTGTTATGCTGATGACCCCCAGCTCTATCTCACTAGCAAACCTGCTGTTTCCTTTCCACTCTCCTCACTTATTGATTGTACAGCAGAAATCAAATCCTGGTTTTCTTTAAATTTTCTTAAATTAAATAACAAGTGACAACACTGAGGTTCTCCTCATTGGTACAAAGTCAACATTATCCAAAACTGATCATTTGTCCTTTGTTATTGATAACTCCTCTGTGTCCCCTTCCCCACAGGTGTCATCCCTGACAGTACTTTATCTTTTCAGTCCCACATCAATAACATCTCCCAGTCTGCTTATTTCCACCTGTGTAACGTTAATCGTATTTGCCCCCCACCACTGCTATCCTCATTCAAAGCCTTATTACTTCTCGTCTCGATTATTGCAATTCCCTTTTCTTTGGTCTTTCTCACAAATCTCTTTATAAGCTTCAACTGGTCCAGAATTCAGCTGCCCACCCACATCATTACTAGACCCCCCTCTACTCACCATATCACTCGCGTCTTGTAGCAGCTTTATTGGCCTACAGTTCAGTTCTGCATTCAATTCAAAATTCTCCTGTTAACTTTTAAGGCTCTCCATATCTGTCTGACCTCCTCCATGTTGCCATTCCCTCCCGCACCCTTAGATCCACTTGACTGTTCCCCTCGCCAGTCTTACCACTAGTCAGTTGCTCTGCTCCCCAGCTCTGAAACTCGCTACCATCTGAGCTTAGAACGATTGAATCATTCTCACTTTTCAAATCTAAACTTAAAACTCATTTGTTTAAGATGGCTTTTTCTGTTTGATTACAATTCTCGGTCTGATATTCATTTTTGTATTTTACTTTTGTTTCTAATGTGTGTTTCATCTTATTGCTCGGTGTCCTTGAGTGTTTAGAAAGGCGCCAACAAATAAATAAAACGTATTATGGCAATCGGAAGGTTGCCGGTTTGAATCCCGTAAATGCCAAGAGAGACTCTGCACTGTTAGGCCCTTAACCTGCAATTGCTACGCATTTTGAGTAGTGAGAAAAGCTCTATATAAATGCAAAGAATTATTATTATTATTATTAAAAAGCCTTTGAAGTACCATGACGCCCTATTGGCTGTAGGGGTTGGACAGAAAACCTATACATTTGCTTGCTTTACTCCTCCCTCTCTCTTTCTTACCAAACTGATGAAAGACCATCTCACACACACCATGAACTGAAAAGGACAACACAACGAAGAGCACAACTCGGCAGCCATATTGAGACGGACATGCGGCCTGTTCTGAAGAAAGCGGACCACAAAATGAGGCCTTAACTCGAGACATTTGAACTCTTTCAGGGCTGATGATGAAAAGGAGTAGCTGACTATGGTAATCGACTGTAAACTGTGACAAAAGCAACTGTTATGTTTTAGCTGGATTCTCGTTGCTAGAAGGAAAGTTAGTTTCATCGGTTTGACCGAGATTTCCCACGCTTGCGTGAGTAGCAAAGTGCAAACAGTAAAAATGGCACTGACATCTAGCGAGAGATCAAAGTGAATGCATAAAGCAAAACTACTGCGTGGATGACGTTTGGCCTATTATCTCTGAACTGGACTATGACTTGTTGGACAATGATTTTGATACAAGTGATCGAAAATGAACGTGAGGTTCCAGCTTCAGTTGACTGGTCCCCAAGGTGCTGAACGGGTTCATGTAGCTGATACGCCAATGGCAATGTTCGCCAGGGAGGAGTGTCACTTAACAATGATAAGAGGTAGAAACCGTGATCGCTGCTGCTGCTGCCTCAGCAACGTGAAGACAGCTTAGCAGCAAGTCTGCCGCACATTCTTGTCAAATTGGCTGCCACAGCATGCAGCAACAGATGTTTTATGTTGATTTCTGTGTGAAACCATTGCTTTTCAGAAACTGTTGTGGTGTGTGGCCGGCTAACTATTCCGGCCCTCACCCCCAGGCCGCCAGATGGAGCTCTCCCAACAGCGTGGACGTTCCCCGAATTCCAGCAGGGCCTCATGGACTTTGTAGTTTATATGCACAGCCCTGCTGGATACCTTGGGGACCACCAGGAGTCGCTGTGGGGAGGCTGCCGGACTCTTACTTGCCCTATAACCCGGAGGTGTGTCAGGATCACGTGACAAGAGGAAACGACGTGCTTCCGGGTTGAAGAAAGGAGCTTTTTATCCGACCCGGAAGTGTTCACGATCACATGGACAGAAGGGAGAAACACTTCCGGGTCAGGGGGTATAAAGGACTCATGGGTAAGCCCAGACATTGAGCTGAGCTGGAAGGAAGGGTGGCGAAGTGTCTGGGAGTGTGGAGGATTGATTATTGTATTGTTTATTGGTTAGTTATAGGAGTATTGTGGAGTGGAGGGTGCTTTGTGCACTGTACATTGTCCAAATAAATATTACTATTGGACTTTTACCTGTTGTCTGGAGTGGTCGAAGGGTTCAAGAGGACAACAGGGCCTCAATCTGCGACACTGTTTTTTGGAAAAAATATTCAGCCCTCAAAGAGTTAAGTAACTAACAAGTCTGTGTGCCGCCTGAAACTACACATCACCATTAATCAGGTTGTATGGTTGCCGATATTCACTTGTGCTTTGCTTATTGTTATTATTTATGAATATTATCAAGAATACATTGTTTAAATTGTAACTTAACTCCTGCTTGTCTTTTACTACACCTAATTGCCTGAGGTTATGAATGTAGAAGGGAAGGTGGAGAGAAGTTATATGGTACAGTACCTTATAAACAGTGGTAGTTCAGGGAGATTTGAGGCATTCTGACCAAGGCTACACATTAATAACACAAAATGGGAAAGGAGGGTAAAATATTACTCTACCAAAAACAAAACACCAGCCCAGAGCAGACGTCAGGCTATTGTTCTACCCAGTGGTCTACCTGCATTCAGGCAAAGCAAAACGTCCACAGAAACTTCTCTGAAAAGCCAGAAGCATCACAGGACTCACCCTGGACATTCCGGAAGCTGCTATGGAAAACAGCAATGGTGGCAAAGCTGGAAGCCATCATGAACAACTCTGCCCATCCACTCCAGGGGGCGCTTTCTTGTAGCCCTTTTGGCCACATGGTGTGTTAAGAAGAACCTCTGGGGATGTTTTCAGCCCGAGGCCATCAGCCACTTCAACACAGGAAGAAAGATGTAATGGGAACAGTCGGCCGCTACGCCCCCGTCGTGCTCCTAGTAATATATTTCACTTTTTTTTTCTTTTATTTCTGCCATCATTAACCTAAATTAAATGTAGCTAAATGCAGTTTTACCCAAAGCAAATTTATTGCAACAAATATTATATAATACTAATATTATATCAGGTGTCACATGAGAAAACCGAACCATCTCCAACGTCGATGTACGTTTCTTAGCCCGTACACGAAATGAAAGATATGCAATACAGAAATCCAATTGCAACTGTCTGAAGGAGCCACCGGCAATAAATTACACGTTTTTCCTTGTCGTCGTCCTTCAGTTCTTGGACACAAGTCATTCTGTAAAGGCTTCATTTGTAGTGAGTGCAACACACGTTGACAAGACCTGCGCAAACCATATTTCTTTGTTGTGCCAAATTACGTGTCGATTTCCTTCTTCTTCTTCTTCTCGAGTCCTTGATCCAAGGGCGTCTGGCCATCCGCTCCTGAATATCTGCTATGACCACAGGTGTACAAACGGACGGGGCCCGATTCTTTTTGCAGTTTGCAACTGACCCAGTCTTACGCCACTTCTTCACCAACTCGTGAATGCTGCTCTTTGCTGGTAGGTTTACACCAGGAAACTTTGGTATCCTTCAATAATGTCTCGCACAAAAAGGCGAGCTTCAAAAGGGCGACCTCAATTGGGCATGGCGAATAAAGACGTTTGCAGATAATTTAGATAATAATAGATAGATAATAATAAAATATCTACGTGGCATTGCACATAGTTGCGTTTGCCTTTATTCGCTGCGCCCAATTGAGGTCGCCCTTTTGAAGCTCACCTTTTTGTGCGCGCCCTTACTGAATAGAACCAGAAACTTCTATGCGAAAATGTCCCACGTTTCCTTAAAAGAACCGGTAGACACATACGCCTCCACTATTCCAATCCACTGTGGCAGAGAATACATCTTCCGGATTTCTTTCACGCACGTCTGTACCCACTGGCTCACAGCTTCCTTACTAATGCACAGCTGGGGCTGCTGACCCGCCGGTTTACTAGCTCGAGACAGCCGGTCAGAGACTGTTCGGTTTTTCGTGCGCCGCCCTGTATTAATTTGCATGTAATCGAAGTAACGCATATGTAGTGATGAAAAAAAATTCCACCAGTTTTCGACCTCCCTAAGTGCAAAATTATCATTTTAATATAAAGTTTGATTATAAATAGAGATAAATGATTGTGTATCGATATTATCAATTAGTTATGATGAGAAACGAGATCTGAGATTTGAGAAATATTGTGCAACTGGCAGGGGTTCTGATGAGCTTTTCCTCCATCTCAATTTACAAGAAAGTCGAGGGCAGCGCACTCCCGATTTTTTCGGTTTCCAGTACTGACAACATGCCACATCATTTTTTCTAAGCCCGCATATTCCTCAGCAGGGTGGACAGCCAATCCCAGAAAGCACAAGGTACATGGCAGGACCAATCCCTGGACAGGGCGCCAGTCCACCGCAGGGTGAACACACACACGGGCTACTTTAGTGTCGCCAATACGTCTAAACCTGCGCATCTCTGGACTGTGAGACGAAACCCACAGACGCGGGGAGAACATACACACTCCACACAATGAGGACCGTGGACGTAAATCTGAAGCAGAAATAAAGAGTGCTATATGCTACGCATCGTAAAGTAGGAGAAGTCCTCTTTGGTTTTAAAAATAATCAGTATGTTGAAATAAACTGCTCAAAATAATGAAAGGAACACTTTGAAAACACATCAGATGTGAATGGGGAAAAAAAATCCTTCTGGCTCTCTCTACAGCTATGGACTGATATGGTGAAGTGTGAGGAAGGAAAGGATGGAAATGAAAAAAAGATCAACCAACAGAGGGACCCCCGAAAACCAAAGGGAAAAAATGAAGCGGAAGACAGGCGAGTCCATTTGGCCGAAATCGTACTCAGTAGTTTGTATGCCACCCCCTACCACCGCCACCACCTGACCACGTCCTAATGGGACGACGGATGGTGTCCTGGGGGATCTCCTCCCACATCTGGACCAGGGCATCACTGAGCTCCTGGACAGGCAGAAGCGTTAGATGGACCGAAACAATGTCCCACCAGAGGTGTTCTATTGGATTGAGGTCAGGCGAGTGAGCATACAGGGGGGCCAGTCAATGCTATTAATTCCTTCATCCCCTCACCACATGAGGCTGGGCATTGTCGTGCACCAGGAGGAACCAGCATGGGGTCTGACAATGGGTCCAAAGATTTAATCCCGATACCTAATGGCAGTCAAGGTGCCCACTGTCGTCTAGCCTGTGGAGGTCTGTGTGTCACTCCATGGATATGCCTCCCCAGACCATCACTGACCCACCACCAAACCAGTCATGCTGAACGATGTGACAGGCAGCATAACCTTCTCCACGGCTTCTCCAGACCCTTTCACGTCTGTCACATGTGCTCTCATCTGTAAAAAGCACAGGATGCCAGCCAGTGGTGGACCTGCCAATTCTGGTATTCTATGACAAATGCCAATCAAGCTCCACGGTGCCCACTACAGGACGTTAGGCCCTCAGGCCACACTCATGTAGTCCGTTTCTAATTGATTGGTCAGAGACATTCACACCAGTGGCCTGCCTGCCTGCCTGCTGGGACTCATTTTGTAGGCTCTGCCAGTGCTCATCTTGTTCCTCCTTGTCCAAAGGAGTAGATACCGGTGGGTCCTACTAATGGGTTAAGGACCTTCTATGAGAGGCCCCGTCCAGCTCTCCTAGAGGAATTGCCTGTCTCTCTCCTGGAATCTCCTCCATGCCCTTGAGACTGTGCTGGGGGACACAGCAAACCTTCTAGCAATGACACGTGGTATTGATGTGCCTGCCATCCTGAAGAAGTTGGACTACCTGTGCCACCAAAGTCTGCAGGGTCCAGGTATCACCTCATGCAGCCAGTAGTGACACTGACCGTAGCCAAAGGCAAAACGAGTGACAAAACTTCATCAAATTTCAGTGGCCTCCCTCCATTCCTGTTTTGGGGGTCATCTCGTTGTTGCCTCTCTAGTGTCCTCCAATGGCCAGGGAGGACAGAGAGAGAGAGAAAAAAAAAAAAAAAAAACAAACTCCAGACGGCTGTGGAAAAAAAGTAAAATCTGCAGGGGTTCCAGGCCATGAGACCACCCAGCCCCCTCTATTTATTCTACCTAACATAAATGACCTCAGTCAGTCCTCATGGTATTCAGATTTCACATGGAAGAACTTGATGATGACGGTCATGTGGACTTCTGGCCTTCAATCCATCAATGTAGGGACATCACGGTGCTTTGATGTGGTGGTGGGGGCGCAGATTGCCACCACAGAAAACCAGTAGAAGAACAAACACCCATTGACAGCCACAACATTCTGGCTGGTATATAAGAAGAAATGTGGCGAGTAAGTTTGAAAAACAAGGCAACTAGAGGAGCCCGGACACCCACTGTATGCCTGAAATCCTGGAAAAGCTTCATGGATGAGACTCCACCAAGGACTCAAAAGTCAAAGCAGCAAGGTTGGACTCATGGCGTGGGCGTCTTTGAGACATCAACTCAATTAGCATCTCTGGGCTAGAAGTGGGAGAACATCTTCACGTGGACGGTGACTTGGACTGGACTACATACACACTAGGACTGGCAGATCCAAAGCCCTATGTGACCAAGTGGGGGTACTCCAATGACGGCGATCTATGTGACTGCGGGGAAAGACGGACCATGGAACGTCGCCTGATCGGCCCACACCTGGATGAAAAATGCACTTTGGAGGTCTTCAACGTGGCCACGGACAGAGCAACAGCCTGCACTCGCCACGGAGGGGCACGTAACACCTTGGATCAAGGACTCGAGAAGAAGAAGAAGAAGCTGAGAGAGCGAGATGCACGTGTGCTGTTCATTACTGTGTAGAGTCAAAGTCATCTCTATGTATATAAAATCCAACGTCTGTCTGTCTGCTTGCTTTTCACGAGAGAACTTAACGGATTTAGATCTGTTTTTTTTCTAGAGAGTTTTCTTGAACTTTCCGGTTGATTTTGCGACTTCTCTCATCACGCTAAGAATCCTAGTTCGCTTGTGGCCGCAATTTATTCCTGCGAATCCGAGAGAGAGGCGGCAGGCCGAGGGGACGGGGGGGGGGGGGGGGGGTTGACCGTGACGTCAGGAGTGGGGAGCCAGGTGGGACCCTCCTCGCTGTCCTGTTTCACTAATATGCGGGTGGAGACACGGGGGACGGCTAGTTTGTAATAACGGAGTCCGTATTACACTGAATCAACATTAAAATGTGTGTTTAGTGACCTGAAATTAGTTAAGTTTTATTTATTCTGCATTACCTGTTTGTTAAGATGTATTACGAATGCTTGCCTTAGTGTTATTTACATTCAGCAATATTTATTTCAGTAATAATTTCATGTTATTACATTAAAATAATGCTTTAAGTCTGTCAGTACTGTTAATTGATCAACTTTATTGCTTAACCGTTCCTCCCTGTGTGGATAGCGCTTTGAGTACTGAGAAAAGCGCTATATAAATGTAATGAATTATTATTGTTATTATATTGCTGACAAGTTAGTATCCTCTGTAGGTTCATTTAAGAATAACTCTGACATCTAGTGGTAATTTTGTGTAAGTTACTGATGGGCTTTCCTGTATCCTTTCTTTATTGTGGAACACCGACACAAACTCAAAACACACATAAACTTCTTTATAAATGAGCCTTAATTTCCGTTAGTCCTTTACCAGGGTTGGGACCGACACTCCGGAGTGAACACAACGTGTCCTGAACTGCTCACTGGTGTGCAGTCCTCCTTTGCTACACACCGGGGACAGGCTGCCCTTTACCAGGGTAGTTGGCTAATTATCTGTGTGGAATGGCACACGTGGTGTGTGTGGCACAAAGAACAGACCGGCCAAAGATGAGGGTGAGACGCCAACCCACCTGAACGTCAAAGACACGGTCTGTGCATCAGCCCGCCTGCTGAACCTCATGAAGCGGACCCTTCCCTGTCCTTTCATACAGCCCTGCAGTTTTCATATTCTAACAGAAAGGACTGTTTAAGCTTTGAGACAAAGGCGTATTTGGATCAGTGTGGTATATCTGGACATTGCGGTTTTCTACCATTTATGTTCTCTTGCTGCTATAATTTGATTTTAATAAATGTTGCTTTGCTTTTAACATTTCTATATTTTGCCCGAGTGGTCGAAGTAATCAGGTAAATACATCTGCTACTCTCCTTCTCACGGGATTATCAAGCCAAGGTGGGACTCCTCTAATAGTTAGCAGAACCGTAATGGGTTGGCGTCTGTAACGGAGAGCACTATCTGGCATATGGGCTGATGAGCCTTACCCAGTAAAACGGTCTTTAGTAAATAATTTTGGGCCATGTTGTATGCCCAAGGTGAAGCTGGATAAGCCAGTTGTTACCCAGGCACACATGTGACCTAACACAAGGGTGGACAGACTATGGCCCCCCGAGGTGTATATGGCCCACAGCATCACACACACAACTTTAAAACCTTCGTGATTTTGTAAACAAAAATGACAAACACATAAACGGTGCGTGTTTTGGAACACGTGAACGAACGAGTGTGCTTGTTTAGAATGTTACATGGGTACAAGAAGACGCTTGTCTTTATGGAAGTGGACGGCGTGTAACCGTATGCGTACACACGGACATTTTGATCGGGTGTAGTTGGAAGACCTGGAAGTCGTTCTGTAAGCTCACACGCGTCTCTTTGAATTGCCCAGCTTCTGAACTGACGCTCACATGCAGGTCATGCACCTCATTGGGGACTCCGTGAGCAACACAAAGTCAAACCAATGGTACCCAAGGATTCTCCAAAAGAGACAGACAGTACCAAAAGGAGTCCAGTCTTCATCTCAGGTCACTGGAGAGCATCCATGTCTGGCAAACAGGAAGCCTCAGAACTCTAAAGACTTGGACCTTCGTCCTTACAGTTGTGCTTGAAAGTTTGTGAACCCTTTAGAATTTTCTGTATTTCTGCATAAATATGACCTAAATCATCATCAGATTTTCACTCAAGTCCTAAAAATAGATAAAGAGAAACCAGTTAAACAAATGAGACAAAAATATTATACTTGGTCATTTATATATTAAGGAAAATGATCGAATATTACATATTTATGAGAGGCAAAAGTATGTGAACCTTTGCTCTCACTATCTGGTGTGACCCCTTTTGCTGCAATAACTGCAACTAAATGTTTCCAGTAACTGTTGATCAGTCCTGCACACCGGCTTGGAGGAATTTTTGGCCATTCCTCCGTACAGAACAGCTTCAACTCTGGGATGTTGATGGGTTTCCTCCCATTAACTGCTCTCTTCAGGTCCTTCCACAACATTTCGATTGGATTAAGGTCAGGACTTTGACTTGGCCATTCCAAAACATGAACTTTATTCTTCTTTAACCATTCTTTGGTAGAACAACTTGTGTGCTTAGGGTCGTTATCTTGCTGCATGACCCACCTTCTCTTGAGATTCAGTTCATGGACAGATGTCCTGACATTTTCCTTTAGAATCCTCGGATATAATTCAGAATTCATTGTTCCATCAATGAAGGCAAGCCGTCCTGGCCCAGAGGCAGCAAAACAGGCCCAAACCATGATATCTACCACCACCATGTTTCATAGATGGGATGATAAGGTTCTAATGCTGGAATGCAGTGTTTTCCTTTCTCCAAACATAACGCTTTTCATTTAAACCAAAAAGTTCTATTTTGGTCTCATCTGTCCACAAAACATTCTTCCAATAGTCTTCTGGTTTGTCCACGTGATCTTTAGCAAACTGTAGACGAGCAGCAATGTTTTTTTTGGAGAGCAGTGGCTTTCTCCTTGCAGTCCTGCCATGCACACCATTGTTGTTCAGTGTTCTCCTGATGGTGGACTCATGAACATTAGCCAATGTGAGAGAGGCCTTCAGTTGCTTAGAAGTTCCTCTGGGGTCCTTTGTGACCTCGCCAACTATGACACACCTTGCTCTCGGAGTGATCTTTGTTGGTTGACCACTCCTGGGGAGGGTAACAATGGTCTTGAATTTCCTCCATTTGTACACAATCTGTCTGACTGTGGATTGGTGGAGTCCAAACTCTTTAGAGATGGTTTTGTAACCTTTTCCAGCCTGATGAGCATCCTTTGTTCATGCCATGATACACTTCCACAAACATGTGTTGTGAAGAGCAGACTTTGATAGATCCCTGTTCTTTAAATAACAAACACAGGGTGCCCACTCACACCTGATTGTCATCCCATTGATTGAAAACACCAGACTTGAATTTCACCTTCAGACTAACTGCTAATCCTAGAGGGTCACATACGTTTACCACTCACCAATATGTAATATTCGATCATTTTTCTCAATAAATAAATGACCAAGTATAATATTTTTGTCTCATTTGTTTAACTGGTTTCTCTTTATCTACTTTTAGGACTTGAGTGAAAATCTGATGATGTTTTAGGTCATATTTATGCAGAAATATAGAAAATTCTAAAGGGTTCACAAACTTTCAAGCACAACTGTATGCATAGATACCGGGAGCGCTACACACCCCTTTTCCAGCGACCTCATGACCCCCCCATGCTCTACCAATCCCTCTACTGACTTCATGATGTTACTGATGTTAAGGTGCAGACGATTCTCAAAGTTCTCCCCCGTCTCATCCCCCTTATCAATATACCCCATAAGTGCAGAATCATCTGAGAATTTGTACAAGTGACACGGTCAGGTCAGGTTGGGGAGCAGCTTGCCGCACCCACCACACGATGAAACAACCAGGGTCTCAAGCGGTTTCTTCGTGTGGTGGGTGTGGCAACGCTCTGTACCAGTGCAGGCTCCCCAACTTGACTTGACAACTGCTTATTGACTTTCTCCGCACCAAGCAGCTTCAATGTCTGGTCACTATTCAGGGAGTGGACGAGAAGGTGGTGCACTTCTGCAAGTACTTGGGGGTCCACATCAATGGCAGGCTGGACTGGTCTCGTAACACAGAGGAACTACAGGAGAAAGGGCAGAGCAGGCTCTTTATCCTTAGGAGACGGCGTTCCTTTAATGTGGAACGTGACATTGTTTATATCTTAAACAACACTTCAAGAGAGGACCACCCAATCAACATGCTAATTAAAAGGCTAGGCTCAGTTATAGGACGCACTCTGGACCCCCTGGAGGTAGTAGGGAAGGAGACAAGGAAGACGAGTGCCATTATGAAGAATGCTGCACATCCTTCTCTGTGACACCTCAACACTGAGGACTTTCAGCCAATGATTTATTAGGTAGAAGTGTTTCCGCAAACGCTACGGGGGCTCCTTTATGCCCACCCGTGTAGTGTCTCACTGGAACTGCCAAGTCAGAAGTTTTCTTCTTTATAATTTTTTCCTTTTTAGCCATTCTGGTGTGTTTTCAGACCGCAGTATGTGTGTGTGTGTTGTCACATACGTGTGCATGGGAGGCAGCTGAAGGGCTTGAGGAAGGGCAGTTCCGAGTCATACCGGGATGTGGCCGAGTGCACGGAGTCTTTTTCTCCCTTTCCTGTAGACCATTCACGGGAGATCCCACCTGGCC
Organism: Erpetoichthys calabaricus; assembly: GCF_900747795.2. Taxonomy (NCBI): domain Eukaryota; kingdom Metazoa; phylum Chordata; class Cladistia; order Polypteriformes; family Polypteridae; genus Erpetoichthys; species Erpetoichthys calabaricus. The sequence goes on from NC_041405.2 coordinate 161,713,652, forward strand.
CTCTTGACTTCACGTCCGGGCTCGACCCTATGGCTGAAGACCTTCATGAGCCCCACCCCTTTGACCTCACTTCCTGTCTTCCCCTTTAAAAGCCTCCACCTTTTCCCTATTCCCTCAGTTCTGTTTTGGACTCGGTTTTGTGCACAGCAGTGCTATCATTTAAACGACGACCAAATATACGGATGGCTGCCCCAAACCTGGCTATGGCTCTTTGTGGCTTTTGTGACAGTGTGTATTTATTTATGTATTTATTTGTTTATTTAATAAGCACCTGTCAAAAAAACTACAATTGCCCCGGGGACAAATAAAGTTCTATCTATCGATTTAGCTGTACAGGTAGAATTTATGAACCTCCATAAGGAGGACATGTTTTGGAAGTGTAAAAGCTTTTTCACTTTCCAGGAAGTGAATCTGGGGGAATACAGATGATTGAGATGAAGAGGCAGTGGTGCCTAAATCAGAACCAGAATGAGCCACTGGAGTCGCCGCACTACAACACACCACTGGTCTGGGAGGTACGTAAGGAAGCTGGGTTAGCAGAAATGCAGGCTCATGGAAGCTCGACATTTCTGCTGCTCCATTCATGCAGATGGCCAAGCCGATGTCTCAGCTGTCACATCCATAAACAAACCATGCTGTGTCTCTGCCATTCCATCTAAGGGCCATGCCAGACCACGCCAGGCTAGAGACCGATTAACAGACTAAGCAAACTGAACCGATTATAATCCAAGATGTATTAGTATTACTGCCATGCTCATTTAACTTGGCTTATATTTTAGGCACAACTGGAAATCTTAAGTACACATTTTCTTCAAACATAGATGAACGTTTTTCTCCTGTATGTCATGATACTCTAATTGCCTGGCTGTTGTGATGTGAGATATTGCATACAAGTTGATAAATATTTTGTTATGTCTTTATTTGTAACTTAGGCAAAGCAAATGTAATATTAGTGTTATATTAGTGAGAAGCATTCATGTTTAGAACCCCCCCACCATTTTATCAGGTTGTATGGTTGCCAATATTCAAATGTACTTTGCATATTGTTATTATTTATGAACATTATCAAGAATACATTATTTAAAGTGTAACTTAACTCCTGCTTGTCTTTTACTACACCTAATTGCCTGAGGTTATAAATGTAGAAGGGAAGGTGGGGAGAATTTACAGTCCATCCAGAAAGTATTCCCAGCGCTTCACTTTTTCCACATTTTGTTATGTTACAGCCTTATTCCAAAATGGATTAAAATCATTTTTTCCTCAGAATTCTGCACACAACACCCCATAATGACAACGTGAAAAAAGTTTACTTGAGGTTTTTGCAAATTTATTAAAAATAAAAAAAATTGAGAAAGCACATGTACATAAGTATTCACAGCCTTTGTCATGAAGCTCAGAATTGAGCTCAGGTGCCTCCTGTTTCCCCTGATCATCCTTGAGATGTTTCTGCAGCTTCATTGGAATCCACCTGTGGTAAATTCAGCTGACTGGACCTGATTTGGAAAGGCACACACCTGTCTATAGAAGGTCCCACAGTTGGCAGTTCATGTCAGAGCACGAAGCATGAAGTCAAAGGAATTGTCTGTAGACCTCCGAGACAGGATTGTCTCGAGGCACAAATCTGGGGAAGGTTACAGAAAAATTTCTGCTGCTTTGAAGGTCCCAATGAGCACAGTGGCCTCCATCATCCGTAAGTGGAAGAAGTTCGAAACCATCTAAACTGAGTGATCAGGGGAGAAGGGCCTTAGTCAGGGAGGTGACCAAGAACCCGATGGTCACTCTGTCAGAGCTCCAGAGGTCCTCTGTGGAGAGAGGAGAACCTTCCAGAAGGACAACCATCTCTGCAGCAATCCACCAATGAGGCCTGTATGGTAGAGTGGCCAGACGGAAGCCACTCCTTAGTAAAAGGCACATGGCAGCCCGCCTGGAGTTTGCCAAAAGGCACCTGAAGGACCTGAACTCCGAGAGACTGAGAAAGAGGAGCCACAACACTGAAGGAGCTGAGAGTTTGGTGTGTGGGACAGTAAGGAGATGACTATGTGAGGACCTGAGAGATGAACAAGGAGTGTATGGAGCAGAGTGAGGAAGAGGAGGGCAAAGTTATGTGGGGCTTTGAAGGGGAGAAGCAGAATTTAACCTTGATGGAAGCGGTGAAGTTGGGAGGGAACAGGAGAGATGTGAGCAGAACGCTGTGTGTGGCTGTGGAGTTCTGAATGTGCTGTGGCCTCTGTGTAGAATCTGCGGGAAGGCAGATGAAGAGGGAATTACAGTAATCAATACATGCTGTTATGAAGCAAGGAACCAGAGTTTGAACTTCATTAAAGGACAAATAGATGGAGAGGACAGAATGACACCAAATGTGTAGCGATGAATCAAACCAAACACTCAGGGTACAAAAGCAGGCCAATACATAACGAACTTGGCGAGTCCCACTTACCCCATGATAACACAAGAATCAAATTTTAAGAGCTGATTACCTGCTGAATGGTTCTATTCAATAAGGGCGCGCACAAAAAGGCGAGCTTCAAAAGGGCAACCTCAATTGGGCGCGACGAATAAAGGCAAACGCAACAAAATTATTACAGAAAACTTATTAGATAAAATCTACTATTATTATCTATCTATTATTATCTAAATTATCTACGAACGCCTTTATTCACCGCGCCCAATTGAGGTCGCTCTTATGAAGCTCGCCTTTTTGTGCGCGCCCTTATTGAAGCATACCCCTGCTGAACTGCCATAACAGGAATTGGATGTCATTTATGGAGTCAGCTGGTCTACAGTCTCGCAGCACTCAAAAGGTGGAGATGTGAGGCAAGGGCCTTCATTTCGGTCCCATTAACTTTCTGTTTTTAGCAACTAGCTTAGTGCTTCTTGAATTTTTCATTTTTATACGTAGCCAAAAACTTGCTTATATGCCATTGATTGCTGCAAATGTTCTACTTTTCATCTCTCTAATAAAAATTTCATTGCAAAAAAAAAAGTTTTAAAAATACTCTGAAGACACAGGCTCTTAAACTGTAGGCCGGGACCCTCTCAGAGTCAGGCGTCTTCTGAATTCAGGTCACGCAGACTTGTGATTCACAACAGTACTCAACCGGTCGGGGTGGCACACGGTGTGTAGAGTGTCTTGCAATGGAGTAGCCATGGTCAGTTTAAGCAAACACCATTTCTGATCTGCATTTGCAATTCTCCAGGGGGGACCACCAAACTCTCTTGGGTTGCAAGGGAAAACAAAAATATGGCTTAAGAACCACATGTGAAGGCTGAAGGTGGAAGATCTTGACATACAAATACCACGAGCACAGTAACCTCCGCTGGCTGTTTGAAGAATTCACTGCGATTGTGACCACCCTGCCCAGCGATTGCTCCTGCCTTGTGCCCTGGCAGACTCCAGGTTCTCTACAGCCCTGCCCTGGTTAAGTGGATTAGGCAAATAATAATAATTCTTTGCATTTATATAGCGCTTTTCTCACTACTCAAAGCACTCAGCAATTGCAGGTTAAGGGCCCAACAGAGCAGAGTCCCTATTGGCATTTACGGGATTCGAACTGGCAACCTTCCAATTGCCAGGGCATATCCCTAGCCTCAATTCTGATATTTCACTGGCAGTAAAACATTCAACATCTACTGTAGATCTTTACAAATAAATAAGAAAAAATAAAATTGAAAAAGAGCAACTACATACCAAGACCAGGGCAGAATTTGGTATCACTGGCCACCTTCAAGTCAGTGTTGGAGATGGAGATGGGCAGCTTGGGCAATGCCACGGCAGACACCCGCTCCAAGTCATTGGTAGCCGACAGGATTCGCCACTTGAGGATCATAGGCTGCTTCTCACCCACTAAATAACAGAGGAGAAAGAAAATAATAGCATTAAGACGCTGATGTGGACAGCATACCGATGGAGCCATCAGACCTAAACAGCAAGCTCGAGAGCAGAACTCAGAAAGTCAAAAGCTTTAAGTCGTTCAGTGTGGAGCTCGACTTTTGTCAGCAGGAGAGGTTGACACCCAAAACCCACTGTTACATTTTAGTTCGACTCTCTTTGCTAGAAGGAAAGTTAGCTTCGTTGGTTTGACTGAGATTTCCATGCGCTTGCGGGAGTAGTGAAGAGCAAATGATGACAAAAATGCCATTGACATCTGGTGAGAGATCAAAGAGAATGCACAAAGCAAACTACTCCATGGACGACGTTTTGTATGTCATTGCTGAATTGAACTCTGACCTGTCGGACTCCGATTCTGATGTAAGTGATCATGTACAAATGGTGCGTACACACAAAAATGTTGCATACGCCCGTTTCCATGCTCGGATCGCGATGTATAAAATAAACTTGGTGTAAAGCCACACACATTTTCACAGTAGCTCAAACCCTGGCGTACGCAAGTCCTACTCTCGGTTTTGCAAACTGGCGGCACCCAGCGTCAAAGCAGAGCTACTGTTCCTGTGTGGTTTCTCTTTCTTTTTTAGATCAAATAAACAATATGCGGTTAATTTCAGTGTATTAGTTTAAGGCATCTGATTGTAATCAACCTGTAACAATAACATGGTCCACGTAATGGCCAAACTATTCTAAATACTCTCAACTGCACCTTCTTCTTCGTTCAGCTGCTCCCATTAGGGGTTGCCACAGCAGATCATCTTTTTCCATATTACTCTCACTGCACCACTCGAAGTATTTGTATCACTGTATCTTAGTGTTGAATCACCGCTCTACAGCAGATGATAGGATTATCGGTATACAGCATCAAACACACGCTGCCTCCGCCATGCTGTCTATTTGAACTGCTCCCATACGTCAAACGCTTCAGAGCCTTTCCTGTACGGACCTCACGGTTCACAAACAGTTTCATCCCAAGAGCTCTAAACGCACTCAATCAGTCCATCAAGTGCTCCTTGTAGAACTGTTTGTACTTATAAGTACAATCGCCTCACTGTAAACTTGCCATACAGTTATAATATTGCACAACCTGACCCACTTTATAAAGCGCATATTTACAAATAATGACGATATTTTTAAGATGAAAAGCAGCAAAATAGGTTTATTAAACAGAAATAAAGTGTTAACATAATTTAAATAATCTATATTGTTAATAATTAAACGTGAGGACATGGTGTCTCAGTGCTAGCGACAATCTGGCACCCCATTCAGGGATTGTTCCTGCTTTGCGCTGTGTTCTTGTTGGGACTGGCGCGACACTGGAGGGATAGACGGATAGAATAATTAAACATGTACTACGAAGATATTTCAATGTTCCTTAAAAGTTTTGAAAAAAATCACCGTTCTCAGCTTACAGATGGTTTGACATCTATTTCAGAGGTGATTGTGTGGCGATTGGTTACTTGGAGAAGGAAAAGGAAGGACAGGAATTGGAGGTTAGTACGTCTGAAAGAGACAGCACTGCTGCAATAAATTATTTCATCGAAGGTCACACATGGCACAGCAAGCATCTTGTGGAAGGCAGGAACAATCTCTGGACAGGGCGCCAGCTCATCACTCTCACTGCGCCACCGTGTTCCCATGTTTAATAACGTGCTTTAACTCCTATCATCATGAAAATGATATCCAGTATACATCCCAGTATTTTAATTATTCAGAGAGCTGTAATATCACGAATGTAATGGATTCTGTGTCCTGTCGAAGGAAGAGAAGCACGTAGTGATTCACACACAGAGCACATAGAAGAACAAATACAAAACAAAGCATTTAACGTGCTACTTTAGTTACGATGGGATTTGAAAAACTAGTAAATTAAACGATCTTAAAATGAAGTTTATGATGTTCTACTTTAATGACAAAATAAACCACGAGATTAAAGTGGAAATTTAGAGATTAAGTTGACATTTCGTGCTTTTTTCCCCCCAGTGTGTGCCTTTATTTTTCTCTGCACCCTAATAAGCTTTCATATGACACTCAGACGGTGGGCTACGACTCGCCTTGTCACAGCGACTTTGATATGCGACAACTTCTTTATCATTTCGGGCACTGTGCGACTTTGTGAACTTGAGCTTTCGAGTTTCTCCGACACACTATGTCACTCGATCAGCTTCCTTTTGTTGTTTATCCCACTGTTTAAACCAACAAATAGCTCGTTTTTCTTTGCCTCCACTTGGTATTCACTGAAATTCTTCTATTTTTCCCCATGCTTTTGCCATTGCCTTTTCACAGAACGCTGAGCTTAAGAGCTATTTATATCGATTTACATATTCAAAGAGGCGTAATTCTGGGAGGAGTTGGGGCGGGACAGCAGGCGTTTGCACGTGTGTTACATTTCACGCTGGGTGGGATTTATGGAGCGGAAGAATGTGGAAGTTGGCGAACGCACAGTTTTAATGCATCTGGATTTTTTTGTGTGTACGAACATTTCCACTTTTGTCCGTACGCCATATTTTAGTGTATATTCGAGGCGAAGGACTGGCGGCAAAAGAGACTGACTGTGTTGGGCTCTGTGAGCATTGAGTGTTGGACTGGACTGTAAATGAACCACGTGTTGTGTGCTAAACCCTTGTCCTGCCTGTCTCTCTGTCTGTACGCGCCCTTAGGCATCACATCAGTTAGGAAGCAGTCTCACTGCTGGCACAGACTATTCGATACGTTCGTACATAGGAGATGGCTTACGGTTTTCTGACTGTGTCTAACATGCCTCAAGTACGACTGTATGACCGAATTTACAGAAATAAAACAAGATTTAAAAGCCTTGAACAGAACTTTCTAGAAGAGGAACTTTTCTTTTCTTTGCTATATCAGTTTTCTCTCTATTTCTGCATGAACTGCTTTGCCTTGAATTTTTACTAAAACGTTTAAAACAAAGATATTTGGTCTGTGGAATTATTTGATCACGCGTCATATGGGTGCTTGAAACATCCCATGAAGCAAACCTAAAAGCTGCAGAACTTTGGATAAAAACGCAGCTTTATACTTTTATATTGATCTGTTAGAGCTGGAACAAAATTGGCAGCCCAGAAGGGCAATAAAAAAAAAAAAATACAATATATACTCGAGTTTAAGTTCTCCTGCGTCTAAGTCGGGCCTCGATTGATTTTACCGTATAATTTCCAGTATTTTAGAATGTCGGTCGTATAAGTTGAATGCGGAAAACTCCCGCTATTGGTCCACGAGATCACGATATGCTAACGCTCACCTGAGAGAGTAACCACGGCGCACAAGGCCTTTGTTTTCTATGTATTGTGCCTACGTGACCACACGGTAATACCCAAACTATTCCGAAGCGAAGTTTGCACTGATTTGTGTATCTCACACCCTCATACACCTTTATCGTAAGAGCATCCCTTATCTACAATGGAGCATTCGATCAGAAGAAAATATGAAGCTGGTTTTAAATTAAATGACGTTGAAGTGGCAAAAGAAATTGGTAACTGCACTGCAGCAACAAAATTCAACGTGTCTGAGAAACTGATGTGAGATTGGAGGAGGCAAGAAGAACTGAAAAAAAATTAAGTATCATATTTTTGAATGGGCATGCAAGTCGGGGTCTGATTTCATGATAGATTTTTCGGGTTTCAAGGCCCGATTTATACACGAGTATATACGGTAAATAAAATTGTGGGGCGCGCATAAATTAACCGATTCAAAAACTTTTTTTGAAAGTTATTTGGCACAGCGGGGAATTACTAGAATATTAGATGATGAGAGTCGCTATTCTATTAATTGACTGAAGTAATTAATTTATGTGTATTTACGGACTCCACTCACTGGAAGAGACAAGTGGGGGCTATCCGATGCATCTCTCACTCATATGCTCCAATATTGTGGCAGGTGAAATTTAATGTCAGTAAATGTAAAGCATTACACATAGGAAGTAAAAATGTGAGGTTTGAATACACAATGGGCGGTCTGAAAATCGAGAGTCCACCTTATGAGAAGGATTTAGGAGTCGTAGTGGACTCTAAGCTATCGACTTCCAGACAGTGTTCAGAAGTCATTAGAAGGCTAACAGAATGTCAGGTTATATAGCGCCTTGATTTGTGGCGTACAAGTCACAGGAGTTTCTGCTCAAGCTTTATAACACACTGGTGAGGCCTCATCTGGAGTCCTGTGTGCAGTTTGGGTCTCCATAAAGACATAACAGCACTAGAGAAGGTCCAGAGAAGAGCGAATGGGCTGATTCAGGGCTACAGGGGATGAGTTATGAGGAAAGATGAAAAGAGCTGAGCCTTTATAGGAGATGAAGAGGAGACTTGAGAAGTGTTTAAAATGATGAATGAAAGGCATTAGTGCAGTGGGTTGAAACGGTGACTTTAAAATGGGTTCATCAAGAACACAGGGACATAGCTGGAGACTCACGAAGGGGAAATTTCAAACATCAGGATGTTTTTCTTTACACAAAGAACCACAGACACTTGGAATAAGCGACCAAGTAGTGTGGTGGACAGTAAGACTTCAGGGACTTTCAAAACTCGATTTAATGTTTTTTTGGAAGAATTAAGTGGACAGGACTGGCGAGCTTTGTTGGACTGAATGGCCTGTTCTCGTCCACAGTGTTCTAATGTTCTCTTCTCTCCATCGTGGTGTATGCAATAACTGTAATCGCGTAACCACAGATTACGGCTAAATTTGTTACATAACTGCATCGGTTCTGACGGATTATTGTATTGTCATTGATAGTGAACGCGTATGCAAAATTTGAAGAAATTTACTGTCATTTTAATTTCAATTTAAAATCATTTGCAAGATTTAACCTAGACAAACTAACAGACGGAGTCGTCGAGTTAAATGAAATCATTTAAAAACGAGCAGAGCTGCCACCCGGGCAAACAACACAGAATCGTGAAAGGCTGCAACTACTTTAGCGTCAGAGCAAATAATTAGTAAATGATGGATTAATTAAACAATTAGAACACCCAGAAAAGTAGAATTAAAAAAAAATCAACATGAAAATATTGATAAAAAAAAAAAAAAAAAAAAACATTATTCCCATACAACTGCTTGGTACATTTTATTCATCTATATCCATCTATATCTCTACAGTATACAGTGGGTACGGAAAGTATTCAGACCCCCTTCAATTTTTCACTCTGTCATATTGCAGCCATTTGCTAAAATCATTTAAATTAATTTTTTCCCTCATTAATGTACACACAGCACCCCATATTGACAGACAAAAAAAAAGAATTTTTGAAATTGTTGCAGATTTATTAAAAAAGAAAAACTGAAATATCACATGGTCCTAAGTATTCAGACCCTGTGCTCAGTATTTAGTAGAAGCACCCTTTATATCTAATACAGCCATGAGTCTTCTTGGGAAAGATGCAACAAGTTTTTCACACCTGGATTTGGGGATCCTCTGCCATTCCTCCTTGCAGATCCTCTCCAGTTCTGTCAGGTTGGATGGTAAACGTTGGTGGACAGCTATTTTTAGGTCTCTCCAGAGATGCTCAATTGGGTTTAAGTCAGGGCTCTGGCTGGGGCATTTAAGAACAGTCACAGAGTTGTTGTGAAGCCACTCCTTCGTTATTTTAGCTGTGTGCTTAGGGTCATTGTCTTGTTGGAAGGTAAACCTTCGGCCCAGTCTGAGGTCCTTAGCACTCTGGAGAAGGTTTTTGTCCAGGATATCCCTGTACTTGGCCGCATTCATCTTTCCCTCGATTGCAAACAGTCGTCCTGTCCCTGCAGCTGAAAAACACCCCCACAGCATGATGCTGCCACCGCCATGCTTCACTGTGGGGACTGTATTGGACAAGTGATGAGCAGTGCCTGGTTGTCTCCACACATACCGCTTAGAATTAAGGCCAAAAAAGTTCTATCTTGGTCTCATCAGACCAGAGAATCTTATTTCTCACCATCTCAGAGTCCTTCAGGTGTCTTTTAGCAAACTCCATGCGGGCTGTCATGTGTCTTGCACTGAGGTATGTGTGGAGACAACCAGGCACTGCTCATCACTTGTCCAATACAGTCCCCACAGTGAAGCATGGCGGTGGCAACATCATGCTGTGGGGGTGTTTTTCAAGATATGAAGAGGGAGAGGAAGTGACGGCGAAGGTGTTAATGGATGAGAACGGCGCCCGTACACATGTGCCGCCCTGCTGGCCACTGCAGAGAGTTGATTCTACAATAAAATAAAAAGAGGAATAACCTTGGAGGTCAATCATCACCCCGAAAGCGGACAGTAGATGTCACGTAGTATATGTGTACCAAATTTCAGGTCAATAGGTCAAATGGTTTGCGAGCAACTGGTGATTTAAAATCCTGGACAGGCAAACGAACAGCCACAGTACAGTATCATATAATGTATAAAGATAGATACAGATAATATATATTATATATATATATATATATTATATATTTTTTTAACCAAACTAAGTTTTCTAATTTCTATTTTGTTCCCAAAACACAGAATCTGGGAAATAACAGTCCACTTAATTAGCCCAGGAGTCCAATTAAAAACAGAAGCAGGTTGGAATTAAAATCTGCAGCCACAGGGGTCCCCAAGGGCCGAGTTTGGGAAGCACTGGTGTAGACGATGGCAGCAGCATACTATCCTGAGCATCGTTTGAGCCTAACACTGTATACGCTCTCCAAACAGGTTGCACAGAGAAGTACTTGGGGTTAACCGTTTTTACACACAAGTGTCGATTCGAGATGAAGGAGGTTAACGAAGTCATAAAATGGCTGGTTACATTCCACTGCAGGGAGTCCGGGTCAGGATCCAAAATATAAAAGAGCACACGCAAAAGGAGAACAGGAATGAAGATTCTTAGATACTGCGGTGGGCTGGCACCCTGCCCGGGGTTTGTTTCCTGCCTTGCGCCCCTGTGTTGTCTGGGATTGGCTCCAGCAGACCCCCGTGACCCTGTAGTTTGGATACAGCGGGTTGGATAACTGATGGTTGGATGATTCTTAGATATGAAATCACATACTTGAGCAACAGATGGCAGGTCGTGCTTACATCAGGAAAGTTTCAAACTGAAGATGCTCACCCTGTGCCAAGTGCAGAGAGCACTTTGGATGAACGTCGGTGCCTCATTGAACACTCGTCCTTTTATTTTAAGCCACATGCCCTACTAGACTCACCCACAGGAGAGCGATGCTGGAAGATGTTGTTCACTGGAAGACCCTCTTTCCGCAGTGACCAGCACTCCACAATGCTTCCAACTTGACTGGATGCACAGAGCAGCACCTGCAAAAGAACAACATGTGACAACTTGTTGTAAGAAACAGCCCTTAGTCAAGATGGCACCCTTCACAGAAGAGAACAGCCCGCTGTACCCCCAATAGCTGGTCAACATCTGTTCACCAAATGTCTGCTAAATATCATCAAGCTGATCCGTGTGCCCCACCAAGGTGGTGCTGCTGCCTACCACAATACGGGGTCACGTATGCCAGGTGTCTGTGGCTCTACAAACTATCTACTGGATCACCCGCCCAACTAATTCCCCATCATCTTACGCTGCCGTCACTTCACAAGGCTTTCCCAGTGATTTTAAGTTGCCGACCTCATTTTTGTGATCTTGGCGTGTCACGGGTGGTTGCGTCACAATCCTGTGATCATCAGTCACGCAGCTAAACGTCCCCAGTGGCTCAAACAGACTGGTGTCTGTGACTCGCCCACCCTGACAAACATCAAGCAGGTTGAAGGAACCTGTGAGAGTGGACAGCCAATGAGCACAGAGCCATGCAGCCACGAGGTAGAGGAGGAAGGCGGCTGTTCAACAGAAGCCCATCTGTGTGAGGTGACGTGTTGGTCACACCATGACAGGACTGCAAAAGGTGAACTCGCTGTACCAGTAAAGCCTTTCTACAGGCACTGGCACTGCCAGGCAGCATCTTATTGGCTGTCAGAATGTGGCAACTCTGGAAAACATGAAACCGTGCTGTAACATCTCACAAAGTCGTGCAAATCACCACCAAGGGAAACTCCTAATTCCTCAAGGCAGCTATGGTGGTCAAGTTTGAAATCAGAGGCCATTAAAAGTCGTGTAATGTGGCAGCTCCTTCAATCTCTCCTGCCATGTCCGAGTCAATCCAGCTGCTCTTCCATCATTACTGGACCTGGCGGTCTTATAGCTTAAGCATAGACCACCCCCCGACTCAGCCCCCGACTTGTACTCAACACAGTATCTAGAGTATCCAGACATCCCATGAGCCTCCCTAATCACTTTTGCCCACTCTCTAGTGATGAGGATGCCATCTTGTGGGGTCTGCTTTCAGGTTAATAAAATCCTCACCTCCCCTGTGTATACACAGACGATTCTCAAAGACCCCATCACTTTTTGCGGTGTTGCAGCCTTGTGCTAAAATCATTTCAATTCAGCCCCTCCAAGGAGAAATGAAGATAAACACTCCGTCCACTGCTCTGACAGAAGGCTTCTTTGCTTGACCGTAACAGCACATCAGTGTCACACCGAGTTGGCGTTTAAAGTAGTATGCAGTGACACAGCCACACGTCACGGGTGCTCTTTAACTTTGTCTTTCACATTCACTTCCATTCATTGCCAGTCTCATCAGATTTAATTTTTTTAAACCGTTGCTACCTACAGGGCGTTAGACGTGACCCAAGGATCAAAAGAATATCTGCAGGATTTGCACTGCGGGTTTATTGATGTAATCACCGCCTTCCTAGGGTGCCCAGTTCAACGTTATCTGCACCCACAACTCAGCCCTTTTTTACGTAATGCTTTGTGTTATGGTGTATAAAAATCTACAAATTATTTTCTATATTTTTATTATTATATTTTGCTCAATCCCAACAAGATGAATTCAGATGGAGGCATTATAATAAAAAGGCATATCCTCTTCCCTTACACCTCACTTTTATAACAGTGGTTCACAGCATAGTGCTAAATTGGTTTTATAGCCTGGGAAAGGAAGACTGAGCCGATACCTCAGGCTATTGATTACTAAATGGATGGACATCTGGGACAACATTTTGGTTTACAGCCTGGGAAAGGAGGACATGCCGATGTTTTAGGCAACATCAAGGGAAAAGATGGATTTACAGAGTTTGAGCAAAATTCATCCATCATATTGACAGACAGCCAATCAGGTGCATTCAACAATCACACGTTGTGAAACCACGGCGTGAAATCTTATATATAATTCGCCAGCCTACTCACTCACTCACTCACTCATGTCCATCCAAAGCCGAATGCGCAGTCAGTCGCCTTCTGCGCAGCTGCCCGAAAAACCTTACGAGACCGACAACGCAGCAGGCGGCGGATTTACGGCCACGAAAATTCAAAGAGAGAGGCGACTTCGACCGACATCCAACCCCAACTTCGCGGCAGGCGGCGGATTTACGGCTGCAAAAATTCAAAGAGAAAGGCGACTTTGATTAAAGCTCTAGAGGCCTAAAAGGCGATTTCGACTACAGCTCGAGGCCTAATTACGCATTCATTCAATACACCTTTATCAGGTTTGTGGTACTTATACTTATTACTATTCCACTCATGCCCGTTTCATCTTACGTTGTCGAAATGAGCTCTTTGTCTAGTTTTATAATAAATATGCTTCATTTGAAAGCAACGTCAGAAGAGAAACAGTGACATCGGAAGAGCGAGGTCAGAAAAGAAAACAGACACGTATGACCAGTTTCCATCAGATCGTCAGTTAACAGCATTTTCATGAACATGAACTGCTAAATCAAAACGCCGCCCTGGGACATTCATCTGCGGCATCTGTACTTTTTTTGTAAGCCTTTTCTAAAGACTATACAGGGTGTGTATATATATATATATATATATATATATCTCCAGACTTTCCTATCGGTACCTATTTTCTATTATTCTTTGTTCCACTGGTATTATTATTATTCTTGTAATTAATACCACACTGCTTTTAACTTTCTATGCTTTGTCTTCATGTCTAGAGTGATTAAAGTAACAAGGTCGATTTCTTTGAGCACCTGGTACAGCCGGAGGTTTGCCATACGCTTTGTGCTGTGAGGTTTATTAAGGCTGAGGGCGAGAGCTGCACTCAATAGTAGGGAACAGGACGTCAAGTAAGGCGCTCTTGGCTGATAAATGGCCGATAGTCAGGGATGCTGAGCCTTTGTATGTTTAAATGTATTCTTGTAGACCAAAAGTAATATTTAGGTCTGAGATATCATTAAAACATCACATGTTGTTCATGCCGATAATAAGTAAGTCTCCTGAAGTGCTGAGAGAGTGACAGGCTGTGTTATTCCTAAGGCACTTGTGTGGTTTAAGGTGCTGAAGGTTAACCGGTTGTGTGTGTGTCATTCATAGGGCACTGTTGTGGTTAGGGTCTGTGTGTGTGTGTATATCTATGTATGTATGTGTGTGTTAATCTTAAAGTGCGGCAGTAGATCAACCTGATAACGAACTTGACGAGTACACTTACCCTTGAGAAAAAACAGGTAAAGGGTAAGACTACGATAATACACTCTGTAATCCCACAGTCACCTTATGCTTCATTAATATTTCCTGCTGTTACGATGTTTGGCTTTTACACAGCTGAAGATAAGAACTGAGAGCACTTCTTCCCATTTCCTTCCTGCCTGTTTCATCCCCCCCCCCCCCCCCCCACTTCTTAATGCACTTCATTTTCTCTTTGATTGAGACGCCTGTGGAGCTTAAAACCTGAAAAGGACCTCTTTGGATTGATTACCGCGTTTTCTTCATCTGGAATTCCTCTTTTTTCATCCTTGCACTCCTTTGCTTTCTCGCCACGTGGCTCGCACTTGACTTGTCTGAATTCTATGCTTTAAGTCATTTCATTTCCTTCCTTCATTTCCTTTTCCAAGTTCTTAGTCATCTACTGATAATTTCTTTTGAAATGCTGCCGCTTCTGAAATTTTAGAAAGTGTTGGAGTTGATCACATTTAGCTTTGGACTGACCCCGCCATGGCACTCCTCCGCTGCCATAATTTGGCTTATTAGAATGAACTAATGCATGGGTGACACTTCTCTGATCTCCAGAGTCGAGCGAGTCAGTGACGAGATTACAGCGAGGCTCCTCTTTGTCTTGGGGTCTTCACATTTTGGTTTGAAAAACAAATCTTGATTAACAGTTGTGGCCACACGTTTTGAGAATGACCCAAATGTTGATTTTCACCATGTCTGCTGCTTCAGTGTTTTTAGATCTTTTTCTCAGATGTTTTTCTGGTAGTCTGAAGTACAATGACAAGCAGGTCAGAAGTTTCAAAGGCTTTTAGTGACAATGACATGAAGTTTATGCACAGACTCCATATCTGCAGTATTGGCCCTTCTTTATTTTTCAAGACCTCTGCAATTCACCCTGGCAGGCTGTCCGTCCAACTTCTGGGCCCAATCCTGACTGATGGCAGCCCATTCTTGTATAATTAGATTTGGTGGGTTTGTGTTTGTCCACCCGCCTCTTGAGGATTGACCATGGACCCCAAATTTCGATGTTTTGGTCCCTGAGCCACTTAGAGCACTGGGCCATAAGGCAAAAGTGAGAACTATCACATTGGTCACCAAACCGATGTTTGATGGTGGGGAGAAGTTGCTCTCAGAGGATGTTTTGGTGCCATTCTTTATTCATGGTTGTGTTCTTAGGCCAAACTGTGAGTAAGCCCACTACCTTGGCTGAGAAGCAACCCCACGTAACATCTCAGGGTATCTAGTTTTTCTTCAGATGTCTTCTTAATTTCGTCTGCTCCAATTAATGGTCATCACAGCTGATCATCTTCTTCCATCTCTTCCTGTCCTCGTCACCTTGCTCTGTCACCCCATCACCTGCATGTCCTCTCTCACCACATCCAGGAACCTTCTCTCAGGCCTTCCTCTTCTCCTCTTCCCTGGCAGCTCTATCCTTAGCACTCTTCTCCCAATATACCCAACATCTCTCCACTGCACATGTCCAAACTAACGCAAACTCGCCTCTCTTCTCTTCAACTGTCCAACTTGGTGACCCTCTAATGTCCTCATTTCTAATCCTGTCCATCCTCATCACACCCAATGCAAATCTTAACATCTGTAATGCTGCCACCTCCAGCTCTGTCTCCTGTGCCACCATCTCCAACCCATATAACACAACTGGTCTCACTACTGTCCTGTAGACCTTCCCTTTCACTCTTGCTCATACCCGTCTGTCACAGATCACTCCTGACACTCTTCTCCACCCTGCCTGCACTCTCTTCTTCACCTCACACTCCCCGTTACTCTGCACTGTTGATCCCAAGTATTTAAACTCATCCACCTTCGCCAACTCTACTCCCCTCATCCTCGCCATTTCACTGACCTCCCAATCATTCATTCACATGTATTCTGTCCTGGTGGTCCTACTGACCTTAATTCCTCTCCTCTTATATCTCCACCTCTCCAGGGTCTCCTCAACCTGCAGGTCACCAATGTCATCAGCAAACATCACAGTCCACGGGGACTCCTGTCTAATCTCGTCTGTCAACCTGTCCATCACCATTGCAAATAAGAAAGGGGCTCAGTGCCGATCCCTGATGTAATCCCACCTCCGTCACTCCTACTTTTTTCTTCAGATGTAATCAGTTTAAGTGCAATGAATGACCTAAAAATGGTGAAAAGGTAAGCAGCAAACTTGCAGAGGTTTACATTTAAAGGTCAGGCTAGCAAAAACTGAAATCAAAAAGGAAATTTCAGAATATTACAAATTGCCCTTCTTCTGGCGGTCCTCCAGCATGCAGGGAAAACTTGGGGTTTGGTGGCAGGATTGGCACACCAGCCACAGAAAACAAAAACCTCACACTGTTCCAACTCCATTCAAACTAGTGTGGTGCTGAGGTGTCACCCGCTGTACGGCTGCGCTCGGTGCAAATTTGGGATCCTGAGACGGCTCATTGTGTGGTGGGTGCTGCGGTGTGCTGTATCAATGCAGGACCCCAACCCCTCTCTCTCTGTCTGATGTTCTGCAGCAATGAAAGTAAATGAAGCCTTGCAAGTTGAAGCAAACAATTTGCACAGGTGTCCCAACTCCTGCCGATTACTTCAAAACCCTCTGTGTTCAAGCAGAGCTGGAATGGACGGTGTTACTTACTACACTCTCTGAAGTACTGCTTGGACAATATTCCAGTGATAATGGCAAGAACATGACAATTCATAAATGACATGTGACAGCATTATTACCCTTTGGTAAGTGTAGGCCTTTCATTTAGTGCGTCAGTGAGACCAGAGCTGAATGGCTTACAACAGAAGTCACGCAAGGTTTATTACCTGCTCGGAGTTCTCCCGGGTGAGGAACTTGAGGTGGGTGACCGCAGGGTACTTGTCCTTCCTCGCAGGGTCGGTGGTGCATCTCATGAAGAGCGACGGCAGCAGCTCGGTGTCAATGCGGCACTTCTCATTCACCACACTGACACACACCTTATAGAACTGCACCGGCGAGGAGCTACTGCCGTCTGTGGCGGCCACCACAATGTTTCCGCCCCCGGTGAAGGCGATGTCGGCCAGAGCCACGCGGCCTCTCAAACGACACAGGCTCTCGCAAGCCGTCAGCAGCGTTCCATTCGGCTTCAGAAGAGACACCGTCACCAGGCCGCTTACAGTCACCGCCATCCAGCCTTCCATGGGCTTCCCACCAAACAGAGTCAGGGACGGGGAAAACTTCACTCGAGAAAACTTCTCTCCAAAATTGCTGGAGCCAGACTGGAATAGAAAAACCACAAATTGAATATTAATGGAAACAAATTTAAAAAAAAAAAAAGAATTAATGGCGCCCCACAGTCCCATCAATTTTACTTTGAACCCTTTAGATCAGGGGTCTCCAACATGTCACTCACAAGCTTACCAGTAGCTTGCCACCCCTTTCCAAGTAGCTCGCCCAAAGAGTTAAGGAATCCTACATAAATTTGAAAACTTGATTAGTCGCATTAGGGGCAGGTGATCCATCCATCCACTTTCCAACCCGCTGAATCCGAACACAGGGTCACGGGGGTCTGCTGGAGCCAATCCCAGCCAACACAGGGCACAAGGCAGGAAACAATCCTGGGCAGGGTGCCAACCCACCGCAGGACACACACAAACACACCAAGCACACACTAGGGCCAATTTAGAATCACCAATGCACCTAACCTGCATGTCTTTGGACTGTGGGAGGAAACCCACGCAGACACGGGGAGAACATGCAAACTCCACGCATCCGGGAAGCGAACCCGGGTCTCCTAACTGCGAGGCAGCAGCGCTACCCACTGCGCCACCGTGGTGAGTGATCTTTCCAAAAAATCATATTTAACACAAAAATCACGATTCACAATCTGAATTGTGATCTCTCTTTTCAATGTGGCATACACTGAAGAGAAAATCCGGACTCAAACTCATCAAGACCTAAGTAACACTTTATTTTAAATCTCAAACCGCATTGAATTCAATTGTTCTCTCGTTCGCTAGCTAAGCGGAGTTAAGGCACACGCCCCGAAGCTGGCGAGTGAGTGAGGAAGGCCCAGGCCTGCTGCGTGGATCTCGGATTCGCACAAATAAATCGAACTCTGATAACATAGCGAAATGAGAGAATGTTCTAGCAAATTGTAGAAAAAAACCCGAACTAAATCCGTGAAGTGATTCTCTCGTGAAATTCTGACAGACAGATAGTAATATATAAAACCCAATGTCTCTCTAAGGGGCTGTGCCCCCTGCTCAATTCACTCGCCCACCCCCGGGTTTGGTTTACCAGATATAGAATTTAAAGAGATTGTTAGTTTCATGTGAATTGCTACATGTGCATTATTTTCACTTTTATTTTAAAACTTTTGTAAAAACAATACTTTATTTCCAGCCCCGGGTGTGGTTACATCTCTTTCTCGCGGGAAGTATAACGCTGCTCGTGTTGTGAAGGGGGTGCGGCTGAACGCACGCTAAGGAGATGCCGCCAGATCATCTGCTATCTTTCTGCTGCTCGTCTCGCTGCCCGATCATTTCAAAGTCTGTACAGCAGCTGTCCTTTTGCCACTTCAAATCTCTGTTGCTTGCATTGTGAAGGGGGGTGGCGAGGGTTAGGTTGGCTGAACGCACGCGAAGGAGAAGCAGTCTGATCATCTGCAGGCTTTTCGCTGCTGGCGAGCTGCTTGTCTCATGTCGTTGCTTTAAGAGCTGGGAGCACATGAAGCGTGTCTGCTAGGTTAGATGTCCGTGGACTTGTTTTAAATGATGGCTCACTGCCTGGTCTCGCGTGACGTTGTAAAAACAATACTTGTCCTTTATTTCCGGCCCCGGGCACGGTTAAATCTCTTTCTCAGGATGTATAATGCTGCTCACGTTGTCAAGGAGGTGCCGTCGGATCATCTGCTGTCGCGCTGCTATCAGTTTACCGTGCTGTACTCCGCCCTCCATCAATCAGACCTAACAGTCTCTTAAAACAAAAAAAGGCTTCAACCTGGCTGGGATGCTACAATACTTTCGAATTTTACTGCATTCATATTCTTTACCTTTCTCTGCATGTGCATCGCGCCATCGTTCGTTTGAGCCTTTCGAATTCCACTGCCTTCATAATCTCTTATCTGCCTTTTTTTCTCTCCTATGCTTTTGGGTCTCTTTTCTCCGCGCTGCTCTTTCTTCTTTGCTTAACGTATTGTCCTTATACGCTTTATATGTGCTGAGAGCACAGGATCTGTGTGTGCTACGCGCCTTTACAGGACCGAGTGTTCCCTGCTCTTATTTGATATTGTTTGCGTCTCGCGGGTCTTTTAAGTGTCTTCCGAGAAGATCACGTCTCGTCGACCTGCTTTTTCCTCTCCAGGATTTATTTTTATAAATATAATAATTATATTATATAATTATATTTATAAAAATAAATAATATTATAAATATATAATTAATAGAGAGATATATTAGTAATCCTGCGGTGGGTTGGCACCCTGCCCGGGATTGGTTCCTGCCTTGTGCCCTGTGTTGGCTCCAGCAGGACCCCCGTGACCCAGTATTTGGATTCAGCGGGTTGGAAAATGGATGGATGGATGGATATATTAGTAAACCTTCAAAATATTGTGCAGTTAAAGTCTCCGCAGCATTTCTGGAGCTTAGTAGCGCCTGATAACTAGAAGAATCTTCACCAAGCAGCTCTGAAAATGTCCGCTTTGTTTGAGTCTCCACACCTCTGCGAGTCGGACGTGAATGTCATAGAATCAAATTTCAGAACACGACTGACAGACGAACATTTAAAGGACTCCAGAACAGTGACCCTCGGGGGCTCCACTCCACCATACATCTCAGTGCCAGTCATCTGACTAACTAAAAAAACACATGCAACTGGTGTCACAAACTTGACCACAAGTTACAGCAAGGTTTGGGGCAGCCAGCCGTATAATTTGGAATCCTGACTGCAAAATTGTAAAAATGTTACAAAGCACTGATGTGCAGAAAACCTGAGTCCAAAACAGAACTGAGGAAGTAGGGAAAAGGGGAAGACAGGAAGTGAGGTCAAAGGGGTTGGGCTCAGAAGGGTCTTCAGCTATAGGCTCGAGCCCAGATGTGACATCACATGGGCTGGAGCCGACAAGGTCTTCTTCCATTGGCTCGAGCCTGGACGTGACGTCAAGAGGGTCAGGTGGAATCTCCCGTGAATGGTCTGCAGGAAAGGGAGAAAGAGAGTCCGTGTACTCTGCCACATCCCGGTGTGATTCGGAATCGCCCTTACTCAAGCCCTTTAGCTGCCTCCTGTGTGCACGTGTGTGACACTGGACATTGTCCTCACAGGTGGCGCAGTTGTAGTGCTGCTGCTTTGCAGTAAGGAGACTGTGGAAGATTGTGGGTTCCCTTCCTGGTTCCTCCCTGTGTGGATTGCGCTTTGAGTACTGAGAAAAGCGCTATATAAATGTAATGAATTATTATTATTATTATGGAACAAAATGACAACAGAAGTAGTCCTATCTGTGGATTTGGAATTGCAGTGTTTGGTTTTGACTATTTTCAATACAATACAATACAGTTTATTTTTGTATAGCCCAAAATCACACAGGGAGTGCCGCAATGGGCTTTAACAGGCCCTGCCTCTTGACAGCCCCCCAGCCTTGACTCTCTAAGAAGACAAGGAAAAACTCCCAAAAAAACCTAGTAGGGAAAAATGGAAGAAACCTTGGGAAAGGCAGTTCAGAGAGAGACCCCTTTCCAGGTAGATTGGGCGTGCAGTGGGTGTCAAAAGAAGGGGGTCAATACAATACAGTATTGTACAATATTGTACAATACTGTATTGTATTGTATTCAGTTTGTTTGGGTTGAGATAAGCGATGAGAAGAAACGTTAGAACACAGAAGGAGCTCTCGGCCATTTTCATTTTGTAAAAGTAGCTCTCAGGGGAAAAAGGGTTGGAGACCCCCTGCTTTAGATTGTATATCCGGCACTCAGATTGAAACTGGAGTCCCATTGCTGCTGACATCTGCAACCCAATCCTGTATGAAAGTCAGAAGTTGCAATAAAAATGTCCAATTTCTGGAAGACTGCATCAGGATTTCCCCACATTTTACCCTCCCAAGCATTTCAGGGCCTGCTACAGAGAGGCATCCCCACAGCCTGCTGCTGCCACCATCATAAATATTTAAAAAAAAATTTTTGTAATATAAAAGGCACTGTATCTTGTCCTGATTTTTATTATTTCTTTATACATCTGCTTTAGGGCAGCACGGTGGCACAGTGCTGGCGCTGCTGCCTCGCAGTATGAAGACCTGGCTTCGCTTCCCGGGTGCGTGGAGTTTGCATGTTCTTCTCGTGTCTGTGTGGGTTTCCTCACCACAGTCCAAAGACATGCAGGTTAGATGCACTGGCGGTCCTAAATTGTCCCTTGTGTGTGTGCGTGTGTGTGTGAGCGCCCTGCCCGGGATTTGTTCCTGCCTTGCACCCTGTGTTGTCTGAGATTGGCTCCAGCAGGCCCCCCGTGACCCTGTGTTAGGCTATAGTGGGTTGGAAAATGTTTGACATTTGATTTACTGACACTTTAGGTTTATTATTAAATATTTTTCTCAATCCTGCATCTTTTCATCTTCATTGGAGAAAACCAAACAGCACACCTACCTTCTCCACATGCAGAGCCAGTTTGACTCCATTGTGAAGCCAAGAGAGCGCTACTATGGGGTCCCCCTCCACCGCACTCCCCAAGGTGCTTTCCCAGCTGTTGACCAGGTGCTCCATCATGACCCAGCACTTGATTTGTCCATCTGCGTCCGCAGAGAGCAGCCGTGAACCTGCAATGAAACACAGCATCCCCAGGTCAGTCACAGGCTTTAGGCCGGCCAGTGTTCATTTCACAAACGGGGTCCCATTTCGATACTAATGGACATACAGTAAGTCGCCATTCGGCATTGAAGCATCCTCGTTTAAACACAATCCGCTCCAATGGCTTTTGAAGCAGGAAGGTGCCACAGAGGTTAACTCTGCAGCCTCACAGTCCCTGGAGAGTTGGGTCTAAACACCTGGCACGGGTCACTCCCTCAATTCAGGAACACTGGCCTTGCAAAGTGCCAATGTGACAGTAGTAGCACCGTCACGGGGTCTTTTGTCGGTACGGGGAGCTGGAAGAACCACCATCAGCCGCTATTTAACCAAATAAAGTACAGTACAGAGTTGACAGGTGCAGTTCTGAAAGATTTGTAAAGTGAAGATTCCCCATAAGACACTTATTAATGTTAGCAAGCAAATCGTGACTTTATCTTTTTACCTTTTTTCTGTATTTTTCTCTATTTCACTGTCAACTCCTACCACTTTCTTTTATGTGGACTAGTTCCCTGGATACTTTTTTTACTACTCTTTACTACTTGGAACCGTATACCTGCATTGTTATCGGCATTGTTATTACTCTTTAATTTAATATTGTTTTTTGTATCAGTATGCTGCTGCTAGAGTATGTGAATTTCTCCTTGGGATTAATAAAGTATCTATCTATCTTTTTTTGGTTTTAGATAATGACTTCACTTACCGGCTTGGCAGAGTCCTCATTGTTAGTGGTCAGCTGACGGGCAGTTTTCATTCTATGGACGCGTGGCTGCGCACTCCCTTTATGCTGCTAAGTAGCGGATTTCGCAACAGTCAGGAAGAACGAAACGGGAAAAGGGGGAAAGCAATCGCGGTACAGGGATGGTAGTAGTATAACGCCACTCATTCATGTATTTTAAGTCACGTCGTTGTTTAAGAGTTTAGACGTAATCCATGGGGATGTGGGAGATGAATGTAGGATGGTATACAGTTAGGTCCATAAATATTTGGACAGAGACAACTTTTTTCTAATTTTGGTTCTGTACATGACCACAATGAATTTGAAATGAAACAACTCAGATGCAGTTGACTTTCAGCTTTAATTCAGTGGAGTGAACAAAACGATTGCATAAAAATGTGAGGCAACTAAAGCATTTTTTGAACACAATCCCTTCATTTCATCCCTTACCCCTCCATTCATAATTGCAACACAAAAACTAACAATCAGTTTTAAATGCGAAAAGATAAAAAGAGAACCAACGGGCCGCTAGGGTGGAGAGAAGAAGAGCAGCTAAGGAAGCAACAAGCGCATCAACCTCGGAGCAAACGAATGATAAACGTACAGAGAAAGAGCTCAAGTCAAGTGTATTCATTGCATGTTATCATGCAGTACGCCATTACTGGTAACCGGATAATGGAAAATGGACAAAATTCAGACTCAAACACTCAAAAGGCTTTGTGCCCTCGAAACCAAATTACCCAAACTATTCTTTAACATTCCAGTAATTATTTACCACTCCGATGCTGATCTCGCCGATCATAAAATAGGCCATTATGATAGGAATAGATGAGAAGAATTCCTAATGAATTAAGGTATTTGAGGGGTCCTCTAGAGCAGGGGTGTCAACTCCAGTCCTGGAGGGCTGCAGTGGCTGCAGGTTTTCATTCTTACCATCTTCTTAATAAGTACAGATTACTTCTTTTAATTAACTTGACTCAGGCCCTTTAGTCATTTCTTTTTCCTTAATTAGCAGCCAAGCAATAATGAGACACAAGACAGGCCACCATATGACCAGCTCACCTGTGCCCATCACACAATATGTGAAAATAAAGAAAGGTGAAGGTCTCACTAAGGCTGATTTCCGAGGTCACCAAAACATTATCACGGCGCTCTTTGATAAAGCAGAAAAACAACAGATTTGGAAACGTGTGCTGTGGCAGGATGAGAGCAGCAACAAGCCATGGAAGTGAATAAGAGGCAGGGCCTGTTAAAGCCCATTGCGGCACTTCTTGTGTGATTTTGGGCTACACAAAAATAAATTGTATTGTATTGTAAATAACGGGTTTAATTAACAGCAAGAATTGGCTTCTCATTAAACTGGTTGGAGTTTGAAATCCCAGTTTAGCTGGTCACCTGTTGGCTTGTTTCTCATCTCATTTCTGTTCAGCTGTCATTTAATGAAGAAGCAAATCAATTCAGAGGGCTCAATCCTTAAAAACAGGGCTATTAAAATGAAGGTTAAAGGAGTTAAATTAGCAGTGAAAACTGGTCACTGAATAGGAAAAGCGTCAGAATGAAAATCTACAGCCACTGCGGCCCACCAGGACTGGAGTTTGACACTCCTACTCTACAGCGCCTCTTTCTCTTGCCTGATTTGGCTCAAAAACTAATCAGCACGTCGTCACCTCCTAACTGGCTGAAGTTTCGAGTTTGCTATTTTTCTGTCCAGCATCTATCTACCGGATTTTTTACACTCCATAAGACTTATGGAGCAAATATTGTGTCACAGACCGTGATGTGTATTACCTGACCTGACTCAGATGAGGACGAGGGTTCTACATCGGAGAAAGAATGCACGTCGCACTTCTGCCGTCGCTGTACTTTGTATATGTACACGGGAAGCTCTGCAGTCTACTTGTGACTTTACACTTCAGGAAGTAAGTAAATAAATCAGGATAAATAAGTAAATAACATTCGATCTGTGCTCTCATATACAAAGTGCAGCGACTGCAGCTTCTACCTACAGCTATGGACTCTTCAGTACGCGAGCGAGCGAGCGACTCTCCATGCTAGTGTTTAGATCTGGACGGTGTATGTGCCCCCAAAAAGAAGTCTGACTGCATTCTCACACCATTGCTCATGTTCTGAAGTGTCAGCATGCACTTTTCGTGGCATTACGTGTATCTGGTGAGCGTGCCCATGTCGACCAAACACAGGAAGCTCTGCAGTCTGCTTGTGACTTACTGGCTTTTATGGAAGTACAGTACATCCGGAAAGTATTCCCAGCGCTTCATCACTTTTTCCACATTTTCTTATCTTACAGCCTTATTCCAAAATGGATTAAATTCATTTTTTTCCTCAGAATTCTACACACAACACCCCATAATGACAACGTGAAAAAAGTTTACTTGAGGTTTTTGCAAATTTATTAAAAATAAACAAATTGAGAAATCCCATGTACATAAGTATTCACAGCCTTTGCCATGAAGCTCTAAATTGAGCTCAGGTGCCTCCTGTTTCCCCTGATCATCCTTGAGATGTTTCTGCAGCTTCATTGGAGTCCACCTGTGGTCAATTCAGTTGACTGGACCTGATTTGGAAAGGCACACACCTGTCTATAGAAGGTCCAAGAGTTGACAGTTCATGTCAGAGCACAAACCAAGCATGAAGTCAAAGGAATTGTCTGTTGACCTCCGAGACAGGATTGTCTCGAGGCACAAATCTGGGGAAGGTTACAGAAAAATTTCTGCTGCTTTGAAGGTCCCAATGAGCACAGTGGCCTCCATTATCCGTAAGTGGAAGAAGTTCGAAACTACCAGGACTCTTCCTAGAGCTGGCCGGCCATCTAAACTGAGTGATCAGGGGAGAAGGGCCTTAGTCAGGGAGGTGACCAAGAACCCAATGGTCACTCTGTCAGAGCTCCAGAGGTCCTCTGTGGAGAGAGGAGAACCTTCCAGAAGGACAACCATCTCTGCAGCAATCCACCAATCAGGCCTGTATGGTATATTGTCCAGACGGAAGCTACTCCTTAGTAAAAGGCACATGGCAGCCCGCCTGGAGTTTGCCAAAAGGCACCTGAAGGACTCTCAGACCATGAGAAAGAAAATTCTCTGGTCTGATGAGACAAAGATTGAACTCTTTGGTGTGAATGCCAGGCGTCACGTTTGGAGGAAACCAGGCACCGCTCATCACCAGGCCAACACCATCCCTACAGTGAAGCATGGTGGTGGCAGCATCATGCTGTGGGGAACTGGGAGACTAGTCAGGATAAAGGGAAAGATGACTGCAGCAATGTACAGAGACATCCTGGATGAAAACCTGCTCCAGAGCGCTCTTGACCTCAGGCTGGGGTGATGGTTCATCTTTCAGCAGGACAACGACCCTAAGCACACAGCCAAGATATCAAAGTAGTGGCTTCAGGACAACTCTGTGAATGTCCTTGAGTGGCCCAGCCAGAGCCCAGACTTGAATCCCATTGAACATCTCTGGAGAGATCTTAAAATGGCTGTGCACCGACACTTCCCATCCAACCTGATGGAGCTTGAGAGGTGCTGCAAAGAGGAATGGGCCAAACTGGCCAAGGATAGGTGTGCCAAGCTAGTGGCATCATATTCAAAAAGACTTGAGGCTGGAATTGCTCCCAAAGGGGCATCGACAAAGTATTGAGCAAAGGCTGTGAATACTTATGGACATGGGATTTCTCAGTTTTTTTATTTTTAATAAATTTGCAAAAACCTCAAGTAAACTTTTTTCACGTTGTCATTATGGGGTGTTGTGTGTAGAATTCTGAGGGAAAAAAATTAATTTAATCCATTTTGGAATAAGGCTGTAACATAACAAAATGTGGACAAAGTAATGCTGTGAATACTTTCTGGATGCACTTTTATGTGCCGTAATTTCGCTATTTGTAGGGAAATTTTAAACATGTAGCGGTGTATCGGCAGCAAAAAATATAGGAATAAATTTTATTAGGGTTTCAAAAAAACATTAGGGGGGCGTGATTAAAACTGTTATGAAAACTCAGGTCGCAAATACTTAAAGGTTGACAAACACTGATGTAGTGTGTGGCGTGTGGCCGGGGGAGCAAGTGTGGCCAAAGCATTACCTCCCCCTGGACACTAGATGGCAAACTCCCCTGGGTTGCAGTGGTGCCTCGGATACCTGCAGGGCTTCATGGGAGTTGGAGTTTGGTGCAGGACTGTTGGGATCCATGGGCGCCACCAGGGGGTGCTGCAGCAGGAGCCGCTGAGCCCTTATGGACAGTTCTTCCCCCACACCCGGAAGGGCTGCCAGAAACGAGTAATCAAGCACCTGGAGCCCTTCCGGGTGCGTTATGAAAGGAGCCAGAGTCGGGAGGAGGAGCGACGAAGCTTGACCTGAGGAGTGAAGGAGGAGAAGGAAAAGAGTAAAGGAAGGGATTAATGGTTTGTGCTGTGCTTGTGTCGGGACTGTGATGTACTTGTGGGGAACGGGGAAGGCATTTCCCACAAGGGAAAAAGAAAATAAAATCAAAGGGTGCATTGAACTTGTGTCCCACGCATGTCTGTGTCGGGTTCACCTGGTGGGCCACAAGTGTTAATCACAGATGAGTGCAGCAGATCATTTATTCTTCTTCGTATTCTTCCTTAGCATTTCCCATTTTTCTATTGGGTCAGCCATCCGATTGCTAGTGTAGATCCTCAGCCACAGAGTGGCTACTCTGTTGAGCGCAGCATATAACTAATGCATTAAAAAGTGCAGACTCATGAATGAGACACGGCAAAGGCAGATATAAAACGTATATTATAAAATACAAAAATGCTACGATGTTTTGTTCAATTTGTTTCTAATATACGACACCAACGCAACGGCTTCAGATGCAGAACTGAGAGACCTTGATAGTTTAGAAGTTTAATAAATGCTGAATACACAATCGAGTGCAGGAACTAAAGGGGACTGAAATCGTCATGAGGGGCGTCAGCTGACCAGCGAGACGGGGCTCTAGAAGGGGGACCTCACAGCGTCTGAAGTGCTCGGCTCTGTCCGAGGCCTAAAACTGTCTGGACTCTTCTCCACAAGACACTCTTAAAATGAGATTTAAAGGAAGGAAAAAACATTTTATTTTTAAGCAGACTTATTCTGTCTGATTATTTTAGCTGGTAAATTTAAATTGTTTTATTATTGTATTTATTCTGGCTTTATTGTACTGTAATTTTATTAATTTTATGTTGTGACTGTTGTTATCAATGTGCTCTGTAAGGTGTCCTTGTCTCCCTTGAAAGGCGCCTACAAATAAAATCTTTATATATAATACGCTACCGCAGCTGTCCAATAACCCTTTGATCAAATGACCTGAAATTTGGTACACATGTCATATGTGCTGTGGTGGGTTGGCACCCTGCCTGGGATTGGTTCCTGCCTTGTGCCCTGTGTTGGCTGAGATTGGCTCCAGCAGACCCCCGTGACCCTGTGTTCGGATTCAACGGGTTGGAAAATGGATGGATGTCATAAGTGACGTCTACTATCCGCTTTCGGGGTGATGATTGATCTTCAAGGTTATTTTTATTTTATTGTAGAATCAACTCTCAGCAGCGATCAGCAGGGTGGCCATGTGGCACATGCGTACGGGCGCTGTTCTCATCCCTACCACCTTTGTCGTCACTTCCCCTCCCTCTTCATATCTTAACTCGTTCTTGAGACAAATTGAAGACTTAATTTTTCACATAAACTGGCACTTAAGGAAAACGTACAAAGTAACTGCAACACAAACGCTGACTGAATCAGTTTTAACATGAAAAGATGCCAACGGAAGAAGAGAAGAAGCAGGCCGCTAGGGTGGAGAGAAGAAGAGCGCTCAGGAAACAGCAAGCGCTTCAACCTCTGAGCCAACGAATGGTAAATGTAAAGAGAAAGAGGATGAGAACTAGGAATGTCAAGTCAAGTGGATTCACTGCACGTTCACGTTATAGCAGTGTGCCATTACTGGTAAATTTAAAAGTATTATTCATCCTGTTATGTTCCGTCACTTAAAATCCATGCTGAAAAATAAAAATCTTAAACATCATGATATCATTGCCATATGTATTAGCGAATGCCAGGTTAATGCATATTTTACTACTATTAAATATCTAATTATTTCATCGAAGACGACTTGCAACACATTTGGTTGCATTTC
The DNA here is from genome assembly GCF_900747795.2 of Erpetoichthys calabaricus. Classification (NCBI taxonomy): domain Eukaryota; kingdom Metazoa; phylum Chordata; class Cladistia; order Polypteriformes; family Polypteridae; genus Erpetoichthys; species Erpetoichthys calabaricus. The sequence continues at coordinate 161,742,619 of NC_041405.2, forward strand.
ATTGGAGCACAGCACAGGCAGGTGACGTGACCTGCTCGTGGTGACACGGGATCAGTGGAGGGACAGGTCTGAAGCCCAAAGCCTTCACCAGAGCACCACACTCCTGCCATTTCTCCAAACACACTTTTTAAGATTAGCCTCAAGAACACAAAAAGGTGAAGCAAACTCTCCGCACCCTTCTGTGACTGCACCACTGAACTAGGACCTCAGATGAAGTGATGACAGGACGTGCAGGCCTCACTCGCACACACACACATTTGAGTCTGAACTTACCGGACTGATCCCACTCCAGGCATGAAATAACTTCAGTGTGTCCGGAGTTGATGGAGTAAACATCCCAGGGGTGTTCGGTGTCGATGATGTGGATCATGTAAGTGAGATCTGAAAGAGAACGATGGTCAAGATTAACTTCAGTGGGCGCCTGTCACACGGAGAACAGCACAGATTTATTTTCAATATATTAGATTCCAGCATCACTTCCAAACGGCTGGAACGATTTTCATGAAACGTGGTACACATGTTTATCATCGGTTAACTAAAAACACTGTTGGGTGAAATCAACCCTAACTCACCCCCTTCTGGGTGGGGAGATCTTCCAGTATATGCATGTTATCATCCAGTTGACACTCAGAACGACCACCAGAGGGCGAACTGGAGAGGACTGCTAGCATTCTTTATGTTTGAGCGCTACCGCCACCACCGCCTGCCTGTTGCTTTCAAGTTGGCCAGTTCCAATCATCAACTGGATGCTACCATACATACAAGACTAAGACAAGCACATTAGTGAGTCTTCATTATTTGTTAATTTATTTTGAAAGTTGTGGAGTTTCTTTAATTATATTTTTCTCAATCAATTTAAAATAAAATTAAAAAAAAAAACACTTAATTTTCCTCCCAAGCAATGCTGGGTATTTTAGCTAATTAAAAATAAGACATAAAAGGTAGGACCACTCCACTTTTAGACACCAAGGAACCCTTAACAGTAAGAAATATGAGTAAGGAACCAACAGAACTCAATAAAAACGCATTTGCAGCACAAGACAGTTGGCTGTTAAAACACAATATTGGGGGAGCTGAGGTGATTGGACCACTAGGGTCACCTGACCATAATACAATACAATTCTCAGTCTTTGGAAGAGTGCGGATGTAAAGCTTAAAATGGTTAACTTTAACTCTGATTGGGCAAACTGCAGAAAAGTCTAAGGATGATAAACTGGAATAAGTGTTTAAGTGTGGAGACCATCGAGGAGTAACGGAAGAGACCGGCTATATGGCTGACGTTTGGCTGGATGGTAATTCTTTTGTGTAGGCAGTTCTAATTGTACGTGATGTGAATCATTTAACCGATTACATTACACGGGTATTTAACCGATTATATTAACAATCTCTCGCATAGAAAAATGTTACTAGTGAACGGCACTGGTTGTTAACGGGTTCCCTTTTAAAAATTAACCGCAATGTTTCGGGATTTAATAAACGTTTTGCCTTGCGGTGACGAGACACACGACGTCCACATTTGACTCTTCCGTTATAAACTCGGCCTCTACAGACCTGGGCAGAAGAGCAGGCGTCTCCTTAGATGTTACGAGACTTTAGAAGCGGGTCTCTCTTTCTGAGAAGGATTCATCAAACTAATCAGAGCCCTGGAGGCCACTCGCCGTCCTACTGCGGTCTCGGCGTCATGGAGGGAATGGAACTGCACAATAAAAGGTTCACTTGTGCTAGTGTGCCGTTTCATTAAAAGGAATGTGAAGTGTCATCTCATTAGTGTTTGTGTTGTTGAAGCTGCTGCTGGTACTACTTTCTTACAGTTTAAAAAAAAAAAAAATCCAAATCAAGGAAAAATAAAACGTGAAAACTGAAAATCCAAAAAAAAAAACGAATTTGTGAAAAAATAAAATGGATTCCATAGGACCCTAGATCAAGAAGTTTAGGCCTTCTTATTAATGGACAGCCAGATAAAGACACCACTACCTTAGAATTGAACAAAAAATATTTACACAACCAAAACCCACCGTACCTTTCTCGTCTTCATTCTTGAGGTCAGTGGTAAAAGCAATAAGGTTCCGGCAGGACCACGAGCAGATCAAAGGGATGGAGGGGCAGTGGTTACTTTTGGGCCTCCTCTCCCACTCGCAAACATAGGCGACATCCATCTGGAAATCGTCAGGGACAAGAGCCTCGCCTGCTCGACACAATCTGCTGCTCACTGCATTGTGTGTGTGACAACACAATTAAATAAACCTAAAAAATGAAGAGTTACAATTTAGATAGAGATATTATAGACAGATAGACGTGAAAGGTGCCACATACAGTTGGCATAGAAAAGAATCCCCCCCTTTGAAATATTCCCTATTTTTTTTTTTTTTTTTTACTTTACAGCCTTAAATATAAACGCACAAACTAATATTTCTTCCCAGCTTTACTTACTCAATGCCAACTCTAACATCCAAGTGAAAGATATCACAGCTACAGTTCAGAAGAATTAATCAAAAACAAGAAATCCTGAGATTAATAAAGGAACCCCCTCCTAAACTCAGTCAGCTGTCAGTGCCCCCCATTCCCATTGTGGTTACTGGCTTCCTCCCACCTGTGATTAGTTGTAATGAGTGTGATTAGTGAAGCTGTTCCTGGTCCATTCATTCCCTTGCCTGGTAGTGCAACTGACAGACAAACAACTGACTGTGAGTGGCAGGTCACTTTCAAAAGATCTCAGGGATCGAGTTGTGGACGGACATAAGGCAGGAGATGGAGACAAAAACATCTCAAAGGCTTTATCAATCCCAAGGAGCTCAGTAAAGTCCATCATAAAGAAGTGTTTGGTACTACTAGGACCCTCCAAACTGGATGGAAGAGCAAGGAGGAAACTGGTAAGAGAGGCTACTTTGATGGAGTTACTGGATTTGATGGCACAGAGTGGTCATTAATGGTGTGCAGGTAACAACAATTTGACAAGCGCTCCACCATTGTGACTTGGTCAGGAGGGTCACAAGGAAAAAAGCCACTTCTTGAAGAAAGGCCACCTTAAGGCTCGTCTGAGCTTTCCCAGAATGCACATTGAAGATTCTGATGCCAAGTGGAAAAAAGGTCTTATGGTCAAATGAGACCAAAACCAAAACAGTACACCAATGTGGCTCACCATCCACAACACACCATACCTACAGTAAAGCATGGAGGGGGCAGCATCCTGTTGTGGGGGGGGGGGCTGGGGCTCTCGTTAGGGTAGAAGGAAAAATGGATGGGGCAAAATAGCGTTAAATTCTTGAGGAAAACCTGCTACCCTCTGCCAGAAAGTTGAAGATGGGCAGAATGTTCACCTTTCAACACGTCAAGACCCGAAGCACACAGCAAAGCTGACCACACGGTGACTGAAGGAGAAAAAAGTGAATGTCCTGGTGTGGCCAGTCAGAGCCCAGAGCTAAATCACAGTGAAAATCTGTGGAAAGATCTGAAAATAGCAGACCACCAACACTCACCATCCAATGTGACCGAACTTGAACAGTTCAACTGTGAAGAAGAGTGGGGGGCAAATATCTAGAGGTGCAAAGCTGATAGAGAAGAATCACCACAGACTGTCATTAAAGCAAAAGGTGGGTCAACAAAATGACATTGATATGGGGGGGGGGGGGGTGATCCTTTATTAATCTCAGGATTACTTGTTTGTTATTTTTTATAATTCTTCTCAACTGTAGCTGCGATTTCTTTCACTTGGATGTTAGAGATGGCATTGAGTAAGTAAAGCTGGGAATAAATATTAGTGTGTGTGTTTACATTGAAGGCTGTAAAGCAAAAAAAATGGGAATATTTCAAGGGGGGGGGGTATTTTCTATACCCACTGTAGATAGATAGATAGATAGATAGATAGATAGATAGATAGATAAGAAAGGCACTATATAAGATAGACAGACAGATAGAAATTAAAGGGGGAGTCTATCATTTTCACAATCAGGCCCCTAAACAGCACTAATTAAATAAGCCCAGCGTTGACGGGGGGCAGAGGAGGGTACGAGTACCTGGGTATCCAGCAGTTAGAAAGTTGGACCCTAGTAAACTAGAAATGGGGGTGTATGTATATATGTGGGGTTTCAGATGGACAAACTCACCTCATTACTTTTCGATGTAATCCCCCCTCGACTTCAACACACTTGGTCCACTTTTCCTCCAGTGATTTAATCCCTTCTGAATAGAAGGCTTCATCGTGGTCCTCCAGACAACTTGTGACCACCTCCTTGAGGTCAACATCATCAGGGGCATCGCCAACCACCCAGGAATGTCTTCAGGTTTTGAAAGAGACAATAATAACTGGGGGTCCAGTCTGGACTGGACTGTACGGTGGATGGCTAAGCCCTATGAAGCCACATTTTATGATATTAGCCTTCAATTTATGGGAATTGTGGAACGGCGTGTTGTTGTGAAGCTGCAGCTCACCTGCTGACAGTTTCCCAGGACGTTTCTGTGTGATGGCCCCATGTAATGCTTTCATTGTGGAAGGTGAGGTCTCTCCAGTGATGGTTGACTTGTGCAGCATTCATTTCAACAGCAAAACACCCGTTGTGTGTTCTGAAAACGGTCGCCTTCAGTTTCCAGCCAACTCTTGCACACAACATTTCTTGCGGGTACTCTTGTTTGATTTCAGTCATGGAGGTGAACCAGTTTCATCAGAGTAAAAAAAATCTGTGACAAGACCTCGGTGGGATTTTCTCTAACAAGGTCCAAGTTCTCATGACTAAATTCCCAATGACACGATTCTTGGTTCTGTGTCAGCGTTCAGAGAAGCCATCGAGAATGGACGTGTAACATCATCAAGGGAGTATGGATGATTGTGGGAACTGTGCCAGCTGAAATGCCTACTCGTTCATGGGCTAGAACATTAACCTTGGAACGACGATCTTCCATAATCGTGGTCTCCAATTTTTTGAAGATGCCTGCACAGGACACCCCAGTGCGTTCAGTAAGTTGGGGTCTCTCGTGTTCAATTGGCTCCCGGCTCCGTTTAAAATGCTTGACCCAAAACTGAACCTTAAACTATGAAGGTGTGTCGTCAACACCACCGTACACAGCATTCAACCGGTCATGGACTTCCTGGGGCTTCTTCCCTAATTTTGTATGGAAGTTAATGAAGGGGTCGAGACTCCCAGTCGGTCCATGTGTTCGTCAGCTCGCTGGCAGACGTGTTTGCCATCCTCTACCTCCGAAGGCCTGATATGAAATGACCGCAAACTGCGTGTGAGGCACGTCAAGACAAGTCGTGGTCTGCAGCGATACGTTCAGATTTGTAACACGAATTTATTACACTCGGGGAGATGAATTATTGAACACCCCCGTAATAAAGAACTGAACTGACAGCGTCTTATAAAATAAGCAATGTCCTGATTTTTGTTTCGCTTAATACGTGTTCTATACATCTTTCAGCTTAGAATGCATTTCCTATCTGCTGCAAAAAGCATCTTAGCCCTGAAACTTTCACGATATCCCAAATATAAGTTCGTAAAAAAAAGGCACTTAACAGCACGTCTTTCATTGAAATGGCTTCGGAGCGGGTTTTCCTCGCAGTAATTCGCTAGACAAATGGGAACAGATTTGCGAATTCAAATTTTCATTTACACTTCCAGACGCAACTTAAATGGACAATACAGCGACAGCAAGAGAGAAAAATGCCTACTTCACAAGAAAGAAACGTAAATGTGTATTACTTACCATTTAAAGCCTTACTGCGGCGCTCAAAATAGAAAACCGCCACAGAGTAAGCCTTAAGAGCTCGACATTCCTTCCTGGCGTTAAATCAGACACCTCTGCTCACTTTAAATGGACTCATTCACCGATCCCACCATTCGCTTTTAAATTCTAAACAGTCGCAATCCCGCTCCGCTAAAATCCACGCTCCGAGAGGCGGAAGTGGGAGGTGGCTAACTGAAAAGATGTTCCAATCCGCAGCGAGGCGCACTTTGAAGTGGGCGTTCCGCCTGCTCGCCGGAAGTTTGTCTTTTGTGATCCCACAAAGCACTGCGTTTCTCCCATCAACCTTTGCGCTCTAGTAGCGACAGATGATTGTGCGTGTCGCTCAGATCGCGGATAGCGTACGCGTATTCTCGCAAGTTTTATTAATGAAGGCTCAGGCCTTCTAGTCAGTGCACGAAGACCGTGGAGCAGCTCACCTCCTAATATCTGATCAGCTCCTTTTTTCCTGCTTTTAAATCTACACTCCAAACGCGTCTTTTTTTTCAGCCTTCGAAAATATCCTGTTACGTTTTATGTGTTCATGTTTTTATCAGCATACTCGGATAGTTTCTTGTGATCTCTCATTGTTTTTGGCGCTTTATTTATGATCTTTATTACAATTCTTCTTTGTCTCTAAATGTGCTTTATAAATAAACTCGTTTGGTTATTTGAATTTGCAACATGGAACAACGAACCATATGGAAGGACTGAGAAAAGTGGCCATGCAGGTCGGCTTAAGTCTTTCATAATTTGGTTTTGTAGAATGCAGTGGGGTGCTGGGCATATTCTGTGCCACCTTCACCACATTCTGCATCACACTCTGTATTACTCAGCCGGCGAGAACAAAGCCCACTGAGCACCTGTAGAAGTCGGTGAGGACAAAGGAGAAATGCAGGAGGACTGAGTACACATCTGAGGAAGTAGAGGTGCTCGGGAGCCTTCTTAGCAGGAGCTGAAATGTGTCATGCCCACCTTACCTTACCAGATTTACCCCTGGAGATAAATATAGTTCTGCCTACCTATCTATCTATCTATCTATCTATCATATAGTCTCATATCTACTTATCTATTATGGAGTGTCTTTCATATCTATGTTATATAGTGCCTTTCATATTTATCTGTCTGCTATGTAGTTCCTTTCATATCTATTATATAGTGCCTTTCATATCTATCATTGCCAGTCATGCCAGCAGATTCCATTGACAGTTTCTATCCAGAGGTCATAAAGTTACTGAAGGGTCAGAAATAATATTGTAACTTTGGTCCTCAGTATATACAGTGGTGTGAAAAACTATTTGCCCCCTTCCTGATTTCTTATTCTTTTGCATGTTTGTCACACAAAATGTTTCTGATCATCAAACACATTTAACCATTAGTCAAATATAACACAAGTAAACACAAAATGCAGTTTTTAAATGATGGTGTTTATTATTTAGGGAGAAAAAAAATCCAAACCTACATGGCCCTGTGTGAAAAAGTAATTGCCCCCTTGTTTAAAAATAACCTAACTGTGGTGTATCACACCTGAGTTCAATTTCCGTAGCCACCCCCAGGCCTGATTACTGCCACACCTGTTTCAATCAAGAAATCACTTAAATAGGAGCTGCCTGACACAGAGAAGTAGACCAAAAGCACCTCAAAAGCTAGACATCATGCCAAGATCCAAAGAAATTCAGGAACAAATGAGAACAGAAGTAATTGAGATCTATCAGTCTGGTAAAGGTTATAAAGCCATTTCTAAAGCTTTGGGACTCCAGCGAACCACAGTGAGAGCCATTATCCACAAATGGCAAAAACATGGAACAGTGGTGAACCTTTCCAGGAGTGGCCGGCCGACCAAAATTACCCCAAGAGCGCAGAGACGACTCATCCGAGAGGTCACAAAAGACCCCAGGACAACGTCTAAAGAACTGCAGGCCTCACTCGCCTCAATTAAGGTCAGTGTTCACGACTCCACCATAAGAAAGAGACTGGGCAAAAACGGCCTGCATGGCAGATTTCCAAGACGCAAACCACTGTTAAGCAAAAAGAACATTAGGGCTCGTCTCAATTTTGCTAAGAAACATCTCAATGATTGCCAAGACTTTTGGGAAAATACCTTGTGGACTGATGAGTCAAAAGTTGAACTTTTTGGAAGGCAAATGTCCCGTTACATCTGGCGTAAAAGGAACACAGCATTTCAGAAAAAGAACATCATACCAACAGTAAAATATGGTGGTGGTAGTGTGATGGTCTGGGGTTGTTTTGCTGCTTCAGGACCTGGAAGGCTTGCTGTGATAGATGAAACCATGAATTCTACTGTCTACCAAAAAATCCTGAAGGAGAATGTCCGGCCATCTGTTCGTCAACTCAAGCTGAAGCGATCTTGGGTGCTGCAACAGGACAATGACCCAAAACACACCAGCAAATCCACCTCTGAATGGCTGAAGAAAAACAAAATGAAGACTTTGGAGTGGCCTAGTCAAAGTCCTGACCTGAATCCAATTGAGATGCTATGGCATGACCTTAAAAAGGCGGTTCATGCTAGAAAACCCTCAAATAAAGCTGAATTACAACAATTTTGCAAAGATGAGTGGGCCAAAATTCCTCCCGAGCGCTGTTAAAGACTCATTGCAAGTTATCGCAAACGCTTGATTGCAGTTATTGCTGCTAAGGGTGGCCCAACCAGTTATTAGGTTCAGGGGGCAATTACTTTTTCACACAGGGCCATGTAGGTTTGGATTTTTTTTTCTCCCTAAATAATAAAAACCACCATTTACAAACTGCATTTTGTGTTTACTTGTGTTATATTTGACTAATGGTTAAATGTGTTTGATGATCAGAAACATTTTGTGTGACAAACATGCAAAAGAATAAGAAATCAGGAAGGGGGCAAATAGTTTTTCACACCACTGTATGACCAAATAATGCATGGACAAGGGAGGAAGGGATTGCATGAACAATTTGCCCCCTTGAATGAGAGGTGGCAGTGCTACCCAGGCTGGAGTCCAGTTTGGAGACCCCACAGGGTTGTCTAGGAGTTCCAGTATGGAAGGGTGACTCCCGAATGACAAAGCGAGAACAGGACTTTAGGAATTTGTTACAAATGTTTTAAAAATAAGGGTGGCGCAGTGGGTAGCGCCTCACAGTAAGGAACCTGGGTTCGCTTCCTGGGGCCTCCCTGCATAGTTTCCTCCCACAGTCCAAAGACATGCAGATCAGGTGCATTGGCGATCCTAAATTGTCCTGTGGGTGTATGTGCCCTGTGGTGGGCTGGCACCCTGCCCGGGGATGTGTTCCTGCCTTGCACCCTGTGTTGGCTGGGATTGGCTCCAGCAGACCCCCGTGACCCTGTGGTAGGATATACAGTAGAGGGTTGGATAATGACTGACTGTATTAAAAATAAAAAAATCACTTCCAATAATGCTCACTAGAGGGGGCTATACCGCCAAACCCCGACTAGATAAACGGGTAAACACAGAAACTTCATAAAAATAAAAAGGCTTTGTTCTTCACCAAAAATGCTCAGTCACACGGCGAGGCTCTGTAGAGCATAACAGCAAAATGGAGTTGATCAAAAAACACAAAGCAATCCAAGGTGAACAAAATCTCAACATACAAAGCCCAAGACGATGTCAAAAAAAAAAAAAACAGAGCCCAGGGGTCACAAAACTCCTACTGACTGTAAGAGATGGCCGGGATGCCCCTAAAATAGAAGGATGGGGAAAGACAGCTTTTCGAGGACACTGCCTCCCCCAAGACACTAGACAGCAGCGGCCCTATTGAAAAGGGAGTTCGGCAACACAGCCCTGCTGAGTACTATGGGTTACGCCAGGGGAAGCTGTGGGAAGATAGTGGGAGACTAAGTTTTCACCTTGCCCGGAAGTACTAGTGGATCACGGGGACGGAAACCCAGAAGTACTTCCGGGCTGATCAGAAAACTCAAGTTCTCCATCTGACCTCACGTGGACGGAAGAACAGAAGCACCTCCGGATTGAGAACTATTTAAAGGTCTGCTGAAGACCCAGCAGGCGAGCCAGAGTCGGGTGGAGGTGGACGAAACTTGCTGGGAGGTGTGGAAGAGAGACAGATAGATAGATAGATAGATAGATAGATAGATAGATAGATAGATAGATAGATTTTAATTTAGTGTAGTAGGCAGGATAGACGGATAGATTTTAATTTAGTGTAGTAGGCAGGATAGATAGATAGATAGATTTTAATTTAGTGTAGTAGGCAGGATAGATAGATGGATAGATTTTAATTTAGTGTAGTAGGCAGGATAGATAGATGGACAGATTTTAATTTAGTGTAGTAGGCAGGATAGAAAGATAGATTTTAATCTACTGTAGTAGGCAGGATAGATAGATAGATAGATAGATAGATAGATAGATAGATAGATAGATAGATAGATAGATAGATAGATAGATAGATAGATAGATAGATTTTAATTTAGTGTAGTAGGCAGGATAGATCGATTTTAATTTAGTGTAGTAGGCAGGATAGATAGATAGATAGATAGATAGATAGATAGATAGATAGATAGATAGATAGATAGATAGATAGATTTTAATTTAGTGTAGTAGGCAGGATAGATAGATAGATAGATAGATAGATAGATAGATAGATAGATAGATAGATAGATAGATAGATAGATAGATAGATAGATTTTAATTTAGTGTAGTAGGCAGGATAGATAGATAGATGGATAGATTTTAATTTAGTGTAGTAGGCAGGATAGATAGATAGATAGATAGATAGATAGATAGATAGATAGATAGATAGATAGATAGATAGATAGATAGATTTTAATTTAGTGTAGTAGGCAGGATAGATAGATAGATAGATAGATAGATAGATAGATAGATAGATAGATAGATAGATAGATAGATAGATAGATTTTAATTTAGTGTAGTAGGCAGGATAGATAGATAGATAGATAGATAGATAGATAGATAGATAGATAGATAGATAGATAGATAGATAGATAGATAGATAGATAGATAGATAGATAGATAGATAGATAATTGTGATTACTATTATTATTGATGTATTTGTCTTTATTGTGGCTGTGGGGCTTGGAGGCACTGGAAAGGAAGAAAAAAGAATTAAAATACTTCTGAGTGCTTTTACCTGGTGTCCTGCATGTCTGTCTGTTGAGTTTAAGGGGACAACAGTGCCACCTAGTGTCCACATGACTCTCACTCCCCTTGTCTCCAGTGTGTGCCTCCATCTCTCCAGGTTCACCTCAACCTGCCGTCTACTCTCACTACAGACCACAATGTCATCTGTGGACATCAAGGTCCATGGAGACTCCTGTCTGACTTCATCTCTCCATCACCATAATAATAATCATAAATTCTTGACATTAGTATGGAGCTTTAGCCACTAGGGGGCCACAGCAGCTACCACTAATGTGCAGCACCCACCTGGATGATATGATAGCAGCCATTTTTGCACCAGTACCCTCACCACATATGAGCTATTAGACCACAGGTGTCGGACAACAGGCCAGGAGGGCTGCAGTGGCTGCAGGTTTTCATTCTAACCATCTTCTTCATTAGTGAGCAGTTTTTGCTGCTAATTCACTTCTTTTGCCTTCATTTTAATTAACTTGCCCCTCAGTTATCTCTTTTTCCTTAATTAGCAGCCAAGCAATAATGAGCACCAAATGAGCCACCACATGAGCAGCTCACCTGTGCCCATCACACAACATGTGAAAATAAAGAAGGGTGGAGTTCTTGGTAAGGCTGATCTCTCAGGTCACCATAACATAGTGAGGAAAATTTAAAAAGTTTTGGAAATTAAATAACGGGTTTAGCAAAAATTGCCTTCTCATTAAGAAACTGGTTGGAGTTTGATGTTCCAGTTTAGCTGGTCGTCTGTCGGCTCGTTTCTCGTCTCATTTCTGTTTGGCTGCCATTTAATGAAGAAACGAATCAATTCAGAGGACTGAATCCTTTAAAACAGGGCTACTAAAATGAATTGAAAAGGAGTTCATTAGCAGTGAAAACTGAATAGAATAAGAGTTAGAATGAAAACCTGCAGCCACTGTGGCCCACCAGGACGGAGTTGGACACCCCTGTATTAGACAGTGAAGGGATAAGAGAGAGAGAGAGACAGGCGATGATTAGGGGGCCAGAATGCTGAGGCCGTGGTGGGCAGTTTAGTCAGGACACTGGGATAAGCCCTACTCTTTATGAAAGGTGCTCACAAAGAGTCCGGTCCCCAGTTGTATGCCACTTTTACAGCACAGTGTCCCTTGGTCATTGGGGTCCACACAAGCGCCCCCTGCTGGCCTCACCAACACCTCTTCTGGCAGCATCCCAAGCTTTTCCTAGATGGTCTCCCACCTGAGTACTGGCCAGACCTGACCACGCTTATGTTCAGGTTGGTGACCTGTTCTGAAGACCCCAGCCCCCCCCTTTACGGCCACTGCCAGTTAGCAGTGAGGTTGCTGCTCTGGACAGCGGAGATCACAGGTGGGTTAAGCTGTGAGCTGATGGAGGGAAGCGATGAGTTGGGGGTCTTACAAGGGTATTAATGGAAGGACTTGAGGTCTGGCTATTGACTTCTTGGGTGCATCTAAGCCCACTCATCCTTTTAGGGTTGGCCACTGGTGCAAAGGTCTGTCCATCAGTGTTCCTCATCTGTCATTTGTGGTCCTTTGCTCAGAACTTGGGTGTCCCACTCGTGCTGTTCGAGACACGTCTCTGGATGTGACACGGCCTGGTATCGATCATCTCATCGGATGGGCCAGTGAAAAAGAAGCTGGCAGCAGCTTGTGGTCCAGTCCTGGCAAAATGGGTAATGCCAGTCTGTCCCACAGCTCCCTGAATACACCGAAGAGTCCACCTGCTCTGCCAGGATCCCACTCATCAGTGTCCGTCAAGCCTTTTCACTGTTGATGTGTTGATTCTACTCCTTGGCAGCCCTCTGAACTCAGCACCCAGGCTTCTCCTGGTGATGAGGCCACTAAAGCGGTGTCATCAGCTCACCTGAGATTGCCTGATGGTCTTCCCACCATTCCGGAGTCCTCCCCAGAATCCTGGGATGTTGAACGGACACGGAGAGATGTTACTGTACTTCCTTGCCGGACTCTCCTTTCCTGAGACTGGAAGTCCTGATGGCAGCACGCTGTGGTCTGCCCTGATGTCACAGCGATCGCCATCACCCTGCAGATAACGAATAAGTGAGTCATGAACGCAGTGTCCAGCTGATGATCCTGCCTCGTGTCCTGGGCTTGCTGGGACACCCGGAAATGGACAGGGGGATGGAGGAGGAACATAGTAGGCAGTAAATGCACCCCTCTGGACCTGTCGGTGCCGTCTTCACTGCCATTGTCCATGTTTGTAAGCTTCTTACATAAACTTCACTGATCAGCCCAGTGTGCATTCAAACAGAGAATACAAAACAAAACTCAAACCGCAAAGATGGAGACATTATGGGGTACAAAAACACAGACCTCCTGAGTCCAGGGTGAGCCTCACTAAGCTTCACGTCTCTGATTAATTCTAAATCACAGGACGAGAGACGAGCACAGGAACAGTCATGTGGGGGGCTCAGGTCACAAGACTTTGTCTGCAGTTAGCACACTGGGCACACACAGTGAGCTGGACTTAAGACCCCCAGCGTCTGTAGGACTCGTCACAAATCTTTTCAAAACCTGCTTTGTGTCCGCTTCCCTACCAAGAGAACGTGCCCACTTCTCTACCGAGACACTTGTGCTTGCACTCTACTGGGACAACACATGCCAGATGTGGTCATTATCTGCAGAGACAAGGCATGCCATACATCCTCATGCCTACTTCTCTGCTGATACAAGGAATGCCACACATGCTTGTGCCTGCTTCTCTGCCAAGACAAGACATGCCACATATGCTGAAATCCACTTTTCTGCAGAGACAGGACATGTCACACGTGCTCGGCTTAACAATAATGGGTGAAATGGGCACTGCCCAGCCCCGGGGGCATAGGGGCCCACAATGTTTCTGTAGCCTTTGTATGTTTCTGTTTGGCTGTCCAAACAGGGTCCCCAGCGCACTACTTTGCCCCGAGGGCCTATGATGCGCGTTCTCTGCCGAGACGAGGCATGCCGTACATCCTCGTGCCCGCTTCTCTGCTGAAACACGGAACGCCGCACGTGCTCGTGCTCGTGCTCGCTTCCCTGCCAAGCAAAACACTTTCCTTCCCGACGAGCTCGTGCCCACCTCCGAAACCTGTTGCACGTGCTGGTGTCCGCATATCACTGTCCAGACAGCTCGCGCTGCACGTGCTCATCCACGCGCCTTCCGCCACCGTACCCATGAAACGTGGCATAATTTTTAAATACCTTTCTGATTTTACCAGAAATGACTCAATGTGTTAAATGTTAATGGAAGATAAAACATTCAGTTTTTGTTGAGCGTCTTTCTTAGGCGTTTTTTTTTTTTTATAAATGTTAAACATTAAAATTAAACTCCCAACACCCGTTGCACGTGCTCGTGCCCGCTGCACTGTCCAGACAGCTCGCGCTGCACGTGCTCATCCACGCGCCTTCAATACCCATGAAACGTCGCATAAGTTTTAAATTAGAAATGACTCAATGTGTTAAATGTTAATGGAAGATAAAACATTCAGCTTTTGTTGAGCGTATTCCTTAGGCGTTTTTTTATAAATGTAAAACATCAAAATTAAACTCTCACCGGTGGTTTTAGGTAAGAATTCACGTTGTAATTCCTACAGAAACGGCAAACATTATTGTTACTTTAAACTTATAAGACCCCTTATCTTTATTTTTCTTTTTGAAAAAATAAAAGTAAAGCTTTCTAAATATGGATTATTAATTTCTGGTATTTTTGTATTTTACTTCATAATAGAATATACAAATAACACGGTCCTCCAAGCCTCTAGGTGGCGCTGTGCAGGTTGTTAATAGTCCTGCCTTACCTGCTACTTGGCGGCCGTGACTGTCATCGACGCCTAGTGAAGAGGAGGCTGAGGAAATGGCAGCAGCAGCCCCAGAGCCAAGTAAACAGTGGGTTGGAAGGAGAGGCGTGAAACACTGAACGCGTACCGAGTTGCAGTCAACGGCACCGTCGAAAAATTGCAGGATTGTTTGCTGAGGCGGACTGTACCGTGAGCCGTATGTCGTTCGGAGATCACGGAGGAAGTAAGGTCCCCGTCTGAACCTTCGCGTCAACTAGCAGAGTCCCTCGACTGCGGCCACCCGGCATGTGACGGTGTTACTTACCAGCGCCAGGCCTTCTTTTTCGGGGCGAGGCAGCCATCCCGCGAGGTCTCCATTCAAACAGACGCCCCCCAAGGCCCGCTTCCTTCTCGTCTCGTCTCCGTGAGAAGAGCTCGCGTTTACGAGGCACATGTGTCCAGAGGGAGCACGGCCGGCCAGGCTTTCCAGAGAGCGGCTTTAAGTTACCGGGAGAGGCTTGTTTCAAGGTGTGGCTGCCGACTCCACCGTACAGGGGAAAATGTCCGAAAATCAGGGCAACGCGAACAACGTCCCAAA